>NC_088863.1:65447298-65469969 GCF_032884065.1 Artemia franciscana | reverse complement strand
TATTTTTCATTGTTTTCTTATAGTAATGCTAGAGAATCCTGCGCCTTTGTCATTGAATTTGTCTTCCCCATGACAGATTCCTCCAAGGAAAGATCCTCCAACATAGCCCCCTCTCATCAGCCCCACCCCTAAACAAAATATAATCCCCCTGAAAACGTCTGTACACTTCCCAATAACCATTACTATATGTAAACACTGGTCAAAGTTTGTAACTTGCAGCCCCTCCCCCAGGGATTCTGGGGGAGTAAGTCATCCCCAAAGACATAGTTATTATGGTTTTCGACTATGTTGAACAGAATGGCTACCTCAAAATTTTGATCCGGTGATTTTGGGAAAAAATGAGTGTGGGAGGGGGCCTAGATGCCCTCCAATTTTTTTGGTCACTTAAAAAGGGCACTAGAACTTTTACTTTCCGTTAAAATGAGCCCTCTTGCGACATTCTAGGACCATTTGGTCGATACGATGACCCCTGGGGAAAAGAAAAAAAAAAAACAAATAAACACGCAACCGTGATTTGTCTTCTGGCAAAAAATGCAAAATTCCACATTTTTGTAGATAGGAGCTTGAAACTTCTACAGTAGGGTTCTTTCATACGCTGAATCTGATGGTGTCATTTTCGTTAAGATCCTACTACTTTTGGGGGGTGTTTCCCCCTATTTTCCTAAATAAGGCAAATTTTCTCAGGCTCGTAACTTTTGATGGGTAAGACTACACTTGAAGAAACAGTTTATATATTTATATATTTAAAATCAGCATTAAAATGCGATTCTTTTGATGTAGCTTTTGATATCAAAATTCAATTTTTTAGAGTTTTGGTTACTATTGAGCCGGGTCGCTCCTTACTACAGTTCGTTACCACGAACTGTTTGATAACAACTTGTGTACCATTCACGCCAAAAGGGAAAATTGATCTGACTAATTTGTCTGCGCCAAAAATTTGTGTGTTTGAAAGAGCTTTTTAGGGCTTAATATAAAGCTATTCAAAAATAAACAAAAACTGCTCTTGTATGGTAAACATTTAGCATATCTTCTTTCAGGGCGGATCTGGAGCAAAATCTTGGGGAGGGGGGAGTATGAAAAGGGCACCAGTAAGCAAAATTGGGGGGAGGGAGATATTTTGAAGAGGACGCCAATAATTGACCAGATCGACAAATTTACTTATAAAAGAGTGAAAAACGGAAAATTTGTGGTTGGGTGTGAAGTCCTCCACCCTGGATATGCCAGTGTCTTCTTTGGACTTTGAAGTGTTAACGTTTAAAGCAACGCTTGATATCAGTTATATATAGGTTGGATCAACTGATTAAGTTTTTTTTATTTTTTTTTATTTGATGCAGTACCTACTATTTAGGTAGGCTATTTCCTCATATGTGTTATTAGATATACTTTATATGAAATTTTATTAATTCATGAAATCTCTATTACAAGTCAAGTTTATTACTATAATTACTGTCAAGAAACATCATTATTAATAATCTGCGAAATTTCTATATTTTGGAATCAACTCATGTTACAGTGGCAAAAAGGATAAAGACCTTTTTTTTACGACACCATATTTCTTTGTAACACATTAGGTACACTTCGCAAGACCCGTCAACTGTGTATAGTGTGCACTAGTTTGTGAACACAATTTTGAAGGTAGATAACTCCTGATAAGAAATTCCTTGTCAAGTTGGGGTCCCCAATAATTCCCAAAATACAATAGATTGGATCAACTGATTAAGTTTTTTTTTTATTTGATGTGGTTCCTGATATTAGACTATTTTATGATTGCAAATGGTAAAGAATGTGATTAAAGGCTCTTTTCCTATTTCAAAAGTTCTAGTTTTCGAGGGTAATAGCTACGTATGTTGAAAAAATGAAGATATTAGACGATTTTATGATTGCAAAAGGTAAAGAATGTGATTAAAGGCTCTTTTTCTATGTCAAAAGTTTTAGTTTTCGAGGGTAATAGCTACGTATGTTGAAAAAATGAAGATATTAGACTATTTTATGATTGCAAATCTTAAAGAATGTGATTAAAGGCTCTTTTCCTATTTCAAAAGTTTTAGTTTTCGAGGGTAATAGCTAGGTCTGTGGAAAAAATGAAGCTATTAGACTATTTTAGGATTGCACATGGTAAAGAATGTGATTAAAGGCTCTTTTCCTATTTCAAAAGTTTTAGTTTTCGAGGGTAATAGCTACGTATGTTGAAAAATGAAGATATTAGACAATTTTATGATTGCAAATGGTAAAGAATGTGATTAAAGGCTCTTTTCTTATTTCAAAAGTTTTAGTTTTCGAGGGTAATAGCTACTTATTTTGAAAAAATGAAGATATTAGACTATTTTAAGATTGCAAATGGTAAAGAATGTGATTAAAGGCTCTTTTCCTATTCCAAAAGTTTTAGTTTTCGAGGGTAATAGCTACGTATGTTGAAAAAATGAAGATATTAGACTATTTTATGATTGCAAATGGTAAAGAATGTGATTAAAGGCTCTTTTCCTATGTCAAAAGTTTTAGTTTTCGAGGGTAATAGCTTTGTCTGTGGAAAAAATGAAGATATTAGACTATTCTATGATTGCAAATGGTAAACAATGTGATTAAAGGCTCTTATCCTATTTCAAAAGTTTTAGTTTTCGAGGAAAATAGCTACGTATGTTGAAAAAATAAAGATATTAGACTATTTTATGATTACAAATGGTAAAGAATGTGATTAAAGGCTCTTTTCTTATTTCAAAGGTTTAGTTTTCGAGGGTAGTAGCTAGGTCTGTGGAAAAAATGAAGATATTAGACTATTTTATGATTGTACATGGTAAAGAATATGATTAAAGGCTCTTTTCCTATTTCAAAAGTTTTTGTTTTCGAGGGTAATAGCTATGTATGTTGAAAAAATGAAGATATTAGACTATTTTATGATTGCAAATCGTAAAGAATGTGATTAAAGGCTCTTTTCCTATTTCAAAACTTTTAGTTTTCGAGGGTAATAGCTAGGTCTGTGGAAAAAATGAAGATATTAGACTATTTTAGGATTGCACATGGTAAAGAATGTGATTAAAGGCTCTTTTCCTATTTCAAAAGTTTTAGTTTTCGAGGGTAATAGCTACGTATGTTGAAAAAATGAAGATATTAGACAATTTTATGATTGCAAATGGTAAAGAATGTGATTAAAGGCTCTTTTCTTATTTCAAAAGTTTTAGTTTTCGAGGGTAATAGCTACTTATTTTGAAAAATGAAGATATTAGACTATTTTAAGATTGCAAATGGTAAAGAATGTGATTAAAGGCTCTTTTCCTATTCCAAAAGTTTTAGTTTTAGGGGGTAATAGCTACGTATGTTGAAAAAATGAAGATATTTGACTATTCTATGATTGCAAATGGTAAAGAATGGGATTAAAGGCTCTTTTCCTATGTCAAAAGTTTTAGTTTTCGAGGGTAGTAGCTTTGTCTGTGGAAAAAATGAAGATATAAGACTATTCTATGATTGCAAATGGTAAAGAGTGTGATTAATGGCTCTTTTCCTATTTCAAAAGTTTTAGTTTTCGAGGAAAATAGCTATGTATGTTGAAAAAATGAAGATATTAGACTATTTTATGATTGCAAATGGTAAAGAGTGTGATTAAAGGCTCTTTTCCTATTTCAAAGGTTTAGTTTTCGAGGGTAATAGCTAGGTCTGTGGAAAAAATGAAGATATTAGACTATTTTATGATTGCTCATGGTAAAGAACGTGATTAAAGGCTCTTTTCCTATTTCAAAAGTTTTAGTTTTCGAGGGTAATAGCTACGTATGTTGAAAAAATGAAGATATTAGACTATTTTATGATTGCAAATGGTAAAGAATGTGATTAAAGGCTCTTTTCCTATTTCAAAACTTTTAGTTTTCGAGGGTAATAGCTACGTATGTTGAAAAAAATGAAGATATTAAACTATTTTATGATTGCAAATGGTAAAGAATGTGATAAAAGCTCTTTTCCTATGTCAAAAGTTTTAGTTTTCAAGGGTAATAGCTACGTATGTTGAAAAAATGAAGATATTAGACTATTTTATGATTGCAAATGGTAAAGAATGTGATTAAAGGCTCTTTCCCTATTTCAAAAGTTTTAGTTTTCGAGGGTAATAGGTTTGTCTGTGGAAAAAATGAAGATATTAGACTATTTTGTGATTGCAAATGGTAAAGAATGTGATTAAAGGCTCTTTTACTATTTCAAAAGTTTTAGTTTTCGAAGGTAATAGCTACGTATGTTGAAAAAATGAATATATTAGACCATTTTATGATTGTAAATAGTAAAGAATGTGATTAAAGGCTCTTACCTCTTTCAAAAGTTTTAGTTTTCGAGGGTAATAGCTAGGTCTGTGGAAAAAATGAAAATATTAGACTATTTTAGGATTGCACATGGTTAAGGAGGTGATTCAAGGCTCTTTTCCTATTTCAAAAGTTTTAGTTTTCGAGGGTAATAGCTTTGTCTGTGGAAAAAATGAAGATATTAGACAATTTTATGATTGCACATGGTAAAGAATGTGATTTAAGGCTCTTTTCCTGTTTCAAAAGTTTTAGTTTTCGAGGGTAATAGCTACGTATGTTGAAAAAATGAAGATATTAGACTATTTTATGATTGCAAATGGTAAAGAATGTGATTAAAGGCTCTTATCCTATTTCAAAAGTTTTACTGAAATAGCTTTCATGGTGTCAACATCTAAACTAATCGGATTATTTTTCATTTTCACAGACCTGATAGTCTGAGGTATGGATTTTAATCCCACTTGCTAGATCTCGCAGTATTTGGCAAAATACCAGTTTTAATTAAAACTTGTGTGACGGTTTATCAAGGTGTCAACATCTATTGATTTTACATATTTGTTATTCTGTTGACTTAAATTGAATGTAAGGAGAGAGGGAGAGGAAAGAAAAAGAAACGAGAGGAAGGAGGAGTGAGTTAAGTTAGCCAGTTCTGAAGTTTGAAATGAGCAAGTTCAAGAAAGGGGATTTGGCGTTGGTAAAATTTAGAAATTACCCGCTTTGGCCAGTAGGAATTGTAGACGTTAACACCCAATCAGAAAAAGCATCAAAGTTTCTAGTTTTCTGTTATGGATCCCATGATCTTCAGACAGTCTTAGAAGTAAATTTAGTTCTCTATGCGGAAAAGTCTAAAGAAGCATCACATAAAACTGAACGGAGCGTGAATAAGGCATTTCAGGAGCTGGAGATTTTCCCGGATATCTACTTACAGTATTTAAAAAAAGCTCCCTCCGCTCAAACTGGCTCAAATTCTGAAAAATCATCGGTAGCTGTTCTTGTTGAAAAGTTAGTTTCTACGGAACAAGAGTTAGCACAAACAAAGCAAAATATGCTCAATGATATCGGGAAATTGGTCACAGAAAAGGTAGCACAAAAAAATAGTATCAACCCAGTTACTGCTGAACAGATAATAGCCCAAGTTTATGATGGATTATCAGTCGAATATAATGGTAAATTTGATAAAATTGGCAAAGTACTTAAGGGGTTAAGAGCTCAAATAGAGTCGCTGGAAAATCGTATTACAAAAATGGAAGATAGACTTGACGAGTATCAACAAGAAGCTCAGCTTGATTCTCTTGTATTCGTAGGGGTCAAACAGGCCCCTGGTGTTGACCTTAAAGTAACAATGGACAATATAATAAAGGACAAAATGGGCTTGAGTGCTCTTATGAGTGATCAAATTCTTTCTATGCAACGTTTTCGCTTACCCAACCCTACAGCTCAGATTAGTGATGAAAGTCGAGTTGCCCCTGTGATTGTCAAATTTTCTAATAAAGATGCTGCGCATACTGTCTTTACAGCGAAGTCTAAGCTAGCGAAATCTGGTGTTTTTGTGAATGAATATCTCACGAAGCAGCGCAAGATTATCCTGGACAGTGCTAGAGATAAGTTCGGAGCAAAGAACGTTTGGTCGGACCAAGGCCGTATTTTTGCTCGCCTACCAGGTGAAGCTTCTTCTAGGAGGCTTAGGAAGGTTGAAGATACCTTCTAGATTAGTATCTTATTTTATTTCTCGTTTGTAGTATTTATTTGTTTATTGTTTTGTCTTCGTTTGTTTGATCTTTTCTTTTTTGTGAGTTATCTTGCTTATCTGCTTTTCCCATTGTTTTGCTTATGATTCGTCTTGTTGGCCACTCTCCCCCCCCCCCTATAGAGAACCCATTTTTTTTTTTTTTTTTTTTTTTTTTTTTTTTTTTTTTTTTTTTTCATTATTATTCCACCTGTCCCCGTATTGCAAAAAAAAAATTATTCATATAGGTTAACTATGCGTTTATAATGATTCGCAAACTGATTATTTACGTACTATATGTCTGATCAGTTGAATGGCATGAATCGGTTGCGAAAATTTGAATCTGACCCTTTTCGACTGAATGATATACTTCGCGATGGAATAGCAAATGATTATTTTGCAATTGATTTTGATTGCCAAAGATTGAGTAAATATATTCCAGTTACGTCGTCGTCATGGGAAAAAAGTGAGAATTTTCTTAGTGTATGCCATTGGAATTGTCATCTAACTACAAGTTATAATGATATCTTGCATTTGCTAGATCTGTCTAATAGCTATTTTGATGTTATTGGTTTTTGCGAGACTTTTTTGACTTCTGAGCATTTTCTGCCTTCATTTCAATTTCCAGGTTACCAATTATTTGTGAAAAACCGTGAGCTGATGTTAAGGGGAGGTCTAGCATTCCTTGTAAAAAATGGGATATTTTGCCGTCAAAGGGGGGATGTCGATGTTTGGATAGAGGGTAAGGTTGAATCGTTTACTCTTGAACTGGCTATTGATTCAAAAAAACTTATTGTAAGTGAGGTTTATAAACCACCAAGTGCTCGTTTGGAGGATTTCACGGAAGGATTTGAGATATTAATGAGAGCTGCGGTATCTAGCAAGTTAGATTTTATTTGTATGGGAGATTTTAATTTTGATTTGTATGATTTACATGCTATTAATCTTGATTTTTTAAATTTGATGGTTTCAAATGATTTATTTCCCCTTGTTGGGGTCCCGACACGTATAACTAGTCATTCAGCAACTATAATAGATAACATTTTTGTTAGTTCGAAGTACCTGAAATCTAGTGCTGCTGATGTTCTGGTATTCCCATGTTCGGATCATCTCCCAGTTGTAGCTTCTGTGCCACTAGTAATGGCCAAAGAGAAAAAGGCAGAAAAAAAGCAAATACGGCAATTAAGGAAGCAGAATATGGAAAACCTTGCTGAGGAGCTTAGTAAGGTTTCATGGAAACCAGTTTTTGATGAGACAGAAGATGCATCCTATGCATTTGATATTTTTATGAATATTCTCCAGCCGATATATGATAAAACATGTCCACTAAAAGTGTTGAGAAATACAAGAGAATCACCGAGAAAGCCGTGGGTTACATCAGAACTTCTTCAGATGATTAAGAAGAGGAATCTACTGTATCAGTCAATTTTAGATTGCCAAAGTGCTGATATGTTTGAAGAGTTCAAAAAAATAAGAAATCAAGTGAATACATTACGAAGATCTTGTGTCAAGAGTTATTATGAATTGAAACTTGGGGAAACAAAGGGGGACTCAAGGGGAACATGGAAGGTTTTGAGAGAAGTGCTGGGTAGTGACAAGAAGAAAAACACACCAACTTCACTAATTGTGGATGGAAAAGTCTATGAAGGCAAGCAGAGCATTGTGAATCACTTTGGTGCCTACTTCTCGACGATTGGTGAAGTGGTTCAAAAGCAAGACCAGCCACTGAGTCAAGGAACAAGTGAGGAAGCTTTTATTGATGACAGAGGCCTGGGACTAATAATGGAGGCTGAAGAAACGAATATGCAGGAGTTGAAAGAAATTGTAAATAGTATTAAGTCCAACTCTTCAGGTAGTGACGGTATAAGCCTTAAGACATTCAAGCTTATTATGGTTTATCTCCTACCATGCCTTGTTTACATGATTAATTTATCACTGAAATCGGGAGAATTCCCGCAAAAGCTTAAAATGGCGCGAGTGATTCCTCTTCACAAAAGTGGCTCAAAGACTGATCTGACTAACTGGAGGCCGATTTCTCTACTGTCGGTGTTCTCGAAAATGTATGAAAAAGTTATGCATAAAAAGCTTTATGCACATTTAACAAAACATGGTTTTTTAAGTGATAGTCAGTTCGGATTCAGGAAAGGACATTCTACTGTTCATGCTATGCAGCATTTTCTTGATTTTCTGAATACATCAATGGAAAATGGTGAAATGACTTTATTCGTTTTTATAGATTTTAAAAAAGCGTTTGACACGGTTGATTTTAAAATTTTAATTGATAGGCTAAGGTCACTTGGAGTCACAGGTAGTATTTTAAAGTGGTTTGAATCTTATTTGATAGGGAGGTCGATACGTGTATGTTTTGATGATGTTATATCTAATAAATTTTTTATAAGTTGTGGTGTTCCGCAAGGTTCTGTTTTGGGTCCCTTACTACATCTTGTATATGTAGATACTATGCGGTTTTATGTTCCGGGTGTTGTTAATACTTCTTTCGCTGATGACACGGTATTTTCAGCTACTGCAAGAAATGCTGATGATCTTGTGGAGAAAATTAATCAAGCTTTAAGTCATCTTTTAATTTTTACAAAGATTAGCCGTTTATCAATGAATGTTTTAAAAACTCATTTTATATTATTTAGTAGGAAAGGAAGTCCAGTTGATTTAAATGGAAAAATATTTCTTTGTAATAGGCCATTGAAACAAGTAGCTGTGGTGAGATACCTTGGTTTCCAGCTTGATCAAAATCTGAATTGGAAAGCACATGGTGATCAGGTGGCAGCTAGGGTATCTAGAGGGCTTGGATTGATTCGGCGTCTGAGAAATCAGTTACCTCATTCTGCCCTTTTAACTCTTTATCATTCTATTGTCATGCCTTATATTTCTTATGGTTGTGTGATATGGGCTGGTGGATTTTATACAAATTTTAAACGTGTTCAGGTTTTACAAAATAAAGTTATTAGACTACTAGGAAATTAAGTCCATGGTGAAAATGATACAGTTAATTGCTATAGGAAACTTATGATCTTTAATGTTAGCCAACTTCATGATTATCAACTTGCTATATTTGTATTTCAGAGTATTTATGGTTTGTCCCCTGAAATTTTTCGTCAAATGTTTATAAGGAATTCTTCATACCACAGTTATGAGACTAGAAATATGGATGATTTGGTATATGAGTGTCGCAGCTCTCAGAGGGGAAGTTTTGGTCCCAAGTTTGCTGGACCAGTAGTGTGGAATTCTTTACCAATGAGTATAAGGTTAGATAAGATAAGATAAGATAAGATAAGATTTATTTGCAAAAGAACTATCACAAGCTCTAAAGAGCCGAATTCGCTTTATATGTCACTAAAAGCTAAGAAAAAAATCAAAATAGTACATTAAGTCAAACACTTAAAATTAAAAGGAATTAAAAAAGCAAAATCATCAAAGATAAAGCAAATTCAAAGAATAAATCATCAAAGATAAACTTAACAATTAAATTACAAAAACATTGCAGTAAAAAGGGGAATTTGGCAATTACATGATCATGAATTATTATTAAGGTGTTTCAGAATAAATGGTATAAAACTTTTGCGAAACCTTTCTGTAACAGCATGAATCGGAGAGTAAGTTGGGATTGCTAAGGAGGCTGACCGGGGGAGTCGGAGTCTAATGGGATTGTGAAAATCAGGGAGTAAGTCCTCAGTGCGGGGATTGGAAATGACTGATTTAGCGAAAAGCAGGCAAATTTTTTCCCTCCTTTCTTTTAAGGTGGTAATGCGCGCAGCTTTAAGGAGGAAGGAGTATGGAATTTTGCCTTCTTTGTAAATGATCCTGAGTGAACGCTTTTGGACCGACTCGATTTTGTCACTAAGTTCATTTGAAAGTTGCGAATGCCAGACCGGACATGCATATTCCAATAACGGTCTGATAAAGGATAAGTATACACGGAGGGAATGTATCTTAGGACAATTAAATTTGTTTAGTAGCTTAAAAATGGATAGTGAAACATTTGCTTGTTTAACAATGTTGGATACATGTGTTTCCCACTTAAGATCATTAGAAATTGTGACACCAAGAAGCTTAACATGTTTCACTAGCATTTCGCTTGGGATCGGATCGCAAAAAGCAGGAGTAGATTTCAAGAAGTTTATTGTCATTATCTGTGATTTAGTGGGATTTACTGTCATATTTAGATTCTTGGATTCATCCGAACATTGGGTTAGGATTTCAACAGGGTCACTTTTAATATTCCTATGACATACTTCAAGGATCGACAAGTCATCAACATATTTCCATCGTTGGGGGAACTCCTTGCCAATTTCGTTAATCATGACAAGAAATAATAGTGGTCCCAATAAGGTTCCTTGAGGTATTCCACAGTACCTAGGGAGGGGGTTAGAGAAGGTATTTTTGTATTTTACAACTTGTGATCTGTCTGAAAGGAACGATATAACAATATTTACTAAGAGTGGGTCAATTTCAAAGTTATCATGTAGTAAACGAATTAGGATAGTGTGGTCAACTAAGTCAAACGCTTTTTGGAAATCGACTAAAACAAGGTTTAGCCAAACATTTGGTTTCTCTAGTTCACTTAGGATCGTGTGAATCAAGTGTACAAGGTAATGGGTGGTGGAGGTTTTTCTTAAATTACCAAACTGTCGGATGTCAATGCGTGGTATAATTTTAATTTTAAGCCAGTCACAAAGGAACCCTTCGTAAAGCTTAGAAAAAACTGGAGTGAGTGTAATAGGACGTATGTTGGTTATAGTCAGACTGGAAGATTTCTTTGGGATGGGTGTTATAAAACCAAGTTTCCAGCAACTTGGGAATTTACCAGATTTTGTAATTTGGTTAAAAATATCAGATAAAGGTCCAGCAATTGTGTCTGAAAAGGCTTTAATCAAGTCAATTGGGATGTCTAATGGGCAAGTACTTGATTTTTTGAGCTTTTGGATTTTATTTATAATATCAGAGGGAGAAATTTGGGGGAAAGAGGTGGAGGGAGGAATAGTTTGACCTGAGCCAGTGAAAGGGGGGAGACTTTGAACTATGGACGCAAGATGCAGGTTCAAATCGTTGGCTATCTTGGAAGGGGGCTCAGGGAGATGAAAATTAACTTCAACAGGGTTTTTTCCGCAAATCTCTTTGATTTTCCTGTACCATTGTTTGGGTTTGTTAGAATACAAATCCTTAACCTTACTATTGTAATACCCAGAAGCTGCCTTTCTCAATTTTCTCTTCAGGAACTTTCTTAGATCATTAGCCTGTGAGATATGTCCTTGCTTGAACAAATTGATTTTTTTCCTTATTAGTTTTTTAAAAGTCGCAGTAATGTAAGGTTTATCGGTAGAGCATATTTTAATTTTTTTCACCGGAAAATGGGCTTCATAATTATTCCTCAATAAACTTTGGAGGGACAAAGCCTTGAAGTCGACATCATTTGTTTGGTACACAGGGGACCAATTTTCACTAGTGATCCAAGAGCCAAAATTGTAGAGTCCTGAGTCAATTAGAGGTCTAAAGACGGTTTCAGTAATAGTAAAGGAAAGTTTAATTGTAGCTAGTGGAGATAGGAGTAGGCTAAAGTGGTAATTACCTCCGAGAGGGGGAAGAATGGTGACGGGTCTGTAGAAATTTGACATATTGGTGCATATTAAATCAAGAGTAGAATTGCCTTTGGTAGTAGGGACTTTTACAATTTGTTTTAGACTAAAAGTATTACATGTAGACTCAAGTTTTAATTCATTTTCATCACCTAAGAGGAAAATTCCAGCATTTGGGTATTTAGATAGTACATAGTCGGCACTACCATGCAATTTTTCAATAAAATTAATTTTTTCAGTCGCTCTCTGCCCAGGAGAGTAGTAAAAACAGCACAGGACAATCAAGTTGAAAGGACGTGGTAAGACTTTAGGTCGAACACAAACCCACAAAATTTCATCAAAGGGAGTAAGACAAGGAACTAATATTTCTGAAGGATAAAAATCATTACGGACAAAGAAAAGAATTCCACCCCCTTTCTTACCCAGAGGGTGGGTTTCGGGTCTGAGTTTAATAAACTGGGTGAAATTATTCATTTTTAACATGTGTGTATTTTGAGCGTATACTTCAGTAATAGCGATTATGTCTGATCTATATATTTTAGAAAAGGAGTCTAATTCATTAAGTTTGTCAAAATTAAGACTTTCAGCGTTGCTTAACAAAAGTGTGGGAAATTTAAAACGACCTGCAAAGGTACCATTTTTACACTTAACTTTATTTAAATTACAAATGGGTACAGGGGGCGTGGTGGGATTCTTAGCGGGTGCCAGATTAATGTAGTCAGAACAGGGGACCAAGGGAGCACATTTGACTTTTACGGGATGACTATTAGGGTCAACATCGAAAGATGAATTATTAGAGTAAGAAAAGGATTTATCTTGGGGATTTGGGGGTGGGGGGACGGGCAATGATATGGATGAAGCACGAGGAGAACAATTAGGATTCATTGTAAGACAATTAAAAAGTCTCAGACCTGAGTCACGTTGACAGGGTAGGCACGAGGGATAAAACGAATGGACTGGGGGTGGGGTTTCGTAAAGTGCTGGGAAAGGGGGCCTGGTTGGGAGTAGTGATTCATGTCCGTCAAGAAATTGTTGGTTTGTGGCAGAGTAGGGAGGGTACAGGGCAGCATACTGTGAGGGGGGAGGAAATAGGACTTCTGTGTGCGGGGTGGGGGAGGAGGTAGCAAAGGATAAGGGAGGAGAGTTCGGGATCGGGAAGGGTTTGTCAATTTTTGAGCTGTGCCTGATGAACTTTGATGAGGAATTTTGGCTTGAGTGCGGTGCACTAAAAAAGGACGGCGGAAGGGAGATGAGTGGCTCTTACAATTTTTATCTTTGGACAGGGACACTGGAACAGGGCCCCAGGGAGAAGAATTAACATCATTTAATTTTGGTGCATGGGCAAAACTACAATATTTGTTATTACAAGCTAAAACTGGACAAAGCTTCACATGGTCAAAACTGCACTTAACGGAACCACAACTACCTGAAATAAAATTACGACATATATGTAAAAATTTGCACTGCTTACTAAATTTACAACGATTATGATTAAAATGTTTGCATATCACATTTTTTTTGTTGGTACTCTTTTGCTGGAACTTTGTTGATGCACTTGGCTGAAAATCATTGAGCTCATTTTTTTTAGTGTAATTTGCCTTAATTCTATTTTCGAAAACACTTTTTGGCTGGAGCTTGGTTGAAGAAAAAACGTGTTCAAATACACAATTGTCTCCTAATTGGCAAGAACCTGCCAAGATTATATTAGCACATTTTAGTTTATTATCAGAAGAGACAGTCTTATTACGCAGGCTATTCACCTTGTTAATATCCACACGTTTTTGAGCATCTGTAATGTGGTAATCAAGGCTACCATTATAATTAGCCTGTATCAAGGGTGGATTGAGTTCAATGAAAATTTCCGGATTTGTGTCACTTGTTGTGACAGGTATCACTGGATTTAATCCTCTAAGTCCTTCATCAATATTCATTTGGTTTATGGACATTGCACTTTTTTTATGGTCAGAGATGAAAGTGTTATTAACCACATTCAAAATGGAATTATATCCAGGTTGATTTGCTAGATCGCTTTGGTGAATTGTCAAAAAATTGGAGATGAAAGTTAATGCATCCATTAGCTTTTCTTGTATAACCAAGATTTTGGTAATATCTAGTTGTAAGATGGGGGATGTAGGGACAGTGTCCGTTTGAACTGATTTATCAATGCTACAGTCAATTGTTTGACAAGATGCATTTGTTTTCCCTTCAGAACAGCCTCGGCGTTGGGGAGGGACAAGGGAAATTGTAGGATCACACAAACTAGTGCCAGCCTTGTTAGAAACGGTTGGTTCTTCAGTTAATAGAGGAAACTGGCTGAGCGGAGTGTCTGGAAAATGTTTAGGGCTGCTGAGATCACTTAGAATGCTAAGAATCCTTCTTCTTTCAACAGGGGTACGGGGTGTCGGAGAAGTTCCGGATGAGGAGATAGAAAGCACTGGAGAAGAAGTACAATTTACCTTAGACTTATTAGAGCAATCTAGGCACATCCAGGAGTTATTCCAACTAGTGATTTCTATCCTAGCACACTTTTCAGTCCCTGCATGGAACCAAGAACTGCAATTAACACATTTGACTGCGTTTGAAGTAACCCGTAATCTGCATTCAGGACAAAACTGTTTTGATTTCATCATTTAGTCTTGCAACACAGGTTTATGCCTTACTTAATTGAAAGGTCTTAGTATGTCTTAACAGGTCACTAATTATTAGAGCAAGCGAAATGCGACTGCATTGAATGAATGCTAGATGCGAACTGATACGGTTATCTGAAAATGTTAGCCAGTTTAAGAGTAGACTGAAGAATCACCTTCTGAGTAGAAAATAAATAAATAATTTAAATTGGATGGCTTATTGATTTGTTTTTTTTAAGTGTTGTTGTTTTTTTTTTTTTTTTTTTTTTTTTTTTTTTTTTTTTTTTTTTTTTTTTTTTTCTTATTCTTTGTTTTCATGTTGTTTTCTTGTTCCCAATTTTTTTGTTTCATTTTTTTTTTTTTGTTTTTTTTTTTTGTTTTTTTTTGTTTTTTTTTTTTCTTATTCTTTGTTTTCATGTTGTTTTCTTGTTCCCAATTTTTTTGTTTCATTTTTTTTTTTTGTTTTTTTTTTTGTTTTTTTTTTGTTTTGTTTTTTTCTTATTCTTTGTTTTCATGTTGTTTTCTTGTTCCCATTTTTTTTTTTTTTTTTTTTTTTTTTTTTTTTTTTTTTTTTTTTTTTTTGTTAATGTTGTTGGTATTGGTGCTCATTAATGTTTATCAGCCACTACTAACAAGTCTCTGACTTTCTAAAGTGGCTGATGTGTTTTTTTTTGTATATTGATGATATGTATAATAAAAGTGTCCTCTCTCTCTAAAAAAAAATGAAGATATTAGACAATTTTATGATTGCAAATGGTAAAGAATGTGATTAAAGGCTCTTTTCCTATGTCAAAAGTTTTAGTTTTCGAGGGTAATAGCTACGTATGTTGAAAAAATGAAGATATTAGACTATTTTTAGGATTGCATTAGACTATCTAATGGTCGTCATTTGTGTCCCGGTGTCCCGGTCTGTAATTTCTCTTCGAACAATCCCTGTGTCCCGGTCGTCATTTATATATCTTCCCTGTGCCCCCGTCCTCCCCTTTGTAGTTGTGTCACTGTGTCCCGGTCGTCATTTATATTCCCTGTGTCCCGGTGTCCCAGTCTGTAATTTCTCTTTGAGGTTCCCGGTCGTCATTTATATTCCCTTCATCCCGGTGTCCCGGTCGTCATTTGTGTCCCGGTCTGTAATTTCATCAATTGACAAACATGACGTCAGTCGACAAACAATTTCATGACGCATACAGCTCAATCCTTACAATGACGTCAGTCGACAAACCTGACGTCACTCGACAGACACACTGACAAATTATTTTTATATATATAGATATATAGCTGTTGGGGGGTCTCGGGGGGGGGGGGTGGTTTCGCGCCCCCAAGACCCCCGCAAGCGTAAGTCGTTACACGCCATGTTAGTTACCTGCCATTGTAGTTGTGTCCCTGTGTCCCACCTCTGAATTGAGATAGATATAAATATATATATTTTTTTAACTACATAAAACTTGCGAATATACAACATTCTTCGCTGTCCAATTTAACTACGTAAAACTTACGAATATACGACATTCTTCTATGTCCCATTGTTTGTGCATATAAATAGATTGTTAGGTTTACCGACTCTTGAACATGCAACATAAAATTGTCCATGGGAAAAGCAATCCGTATTCAGATCTATACCTGATTATTCTAATGATTGCCCTCTAGCTTTGTTGATGCTGATTGCTAACCAAACATTCCCTGTGTCCCCTTCGTCATTTATATATCCCCCTGTGCCCCCCGGCAGCCCCCTTGTAGTTGTGTCCCTGTGTCCTGGTCGTCATTTATATTCCCATTATTCCGGTCGTCATTTGTGTCCCGGTGTCCAAGTCTGTACTTTCTCTTTGAGTGTCGAGGTCTTCATTTATAGTCCCTGTGTCCCGGTGTCCCGGTCATCATTTTCGTCCCGGTTGTCATTTGTGTCCCGATGTCCCGGTCTTTAATTTCGTCAGTCGACAAACATGACGTCAGTCGACACACAAACATGACGTCACTCGACGGACACAAAGACAACTTATTTTTATATATATCTATACTAGCTGTTGGGGTGGCGCTTCGTGCCACTCCAACACCTAGGTGGTGGGGGTGATTCGCGCCCCTTAAGCCCTCCCGCGCGCGTAAGTGGTTACGCGCCATTGTAGTTGTGTCCCTGTGTTCCACCTGTGAATATATATATATATATATATATATGTACAAGCAAATTGTGGGAATTCCCATGGGGGGAATGCCAGCCCATTTTTAGCTGACTTGTTTTTAAGTCAACTAGAATATAAATATATGGCGGATAAGAATAATCCAATTAATTTAAAACATGCTTTGTAAAATAATAAAAGATATTTGGATGATATTTTGGTCTTAATAAGGATTTCATTGATATTTCTAAAAATATATATCCATCAGAGCTTATTCTTGAGCCTAGTCATGGCGCTGGTCATGAAGATCATTTCTTAGATTTAAATATTAATATTTGTGATAATAATAAATTAAGTTTTAAAATGTATAATAAAACGGATGATTTTGATTTTGAAGTGATTAGTCTCCCATTCCCTGAAAGTAATATACACTCAAATATCACATATTCAGCGTTTTTCTCACAGTTACATCGTTATGCAAGGATTTGTAGTAATTATATTGATTTTAAAGATAGATGTAAAATCTTAAGCCAAATATTGATATCAAGAGGTTTTTTCTGTAAATAAATTAACTTGGCAATTTAAAAAATTTAGTTTTCATTATAACGAACTTTTAAATAAATATCAAAAGAATTATCTAGAAATACTTAAAGAAATTTTCAACTAATTTCGGAGGTTCGAGAAATGTTGTCGCAGTGCCATTTATTTTGAATTGTGTTTCTAATTGAGCGGATTTTTTTTAAAATTAGGCACATGGTAAAGATATATATATATATATATATATATATATATATATATATATATATATATATATATATATATATATATATATATATATATATATATATATATACATATATATATATATTTTTATATTCACAGGTGGAACACAGGGACACAACTACAATGGCGTGTTACCACTTACGTGCGCGGGAGGGCTTAGGGGGCGCGAATCACCCCCACCAACTAGGTGTTGGAGTGGCACGAAGCGCCACCCCAACAGCTAGTATAGATATATATATATAAATAAGTTGTCTTTGCGTCCGTCGAGTGACGTCATGTTTGTGTGTCGACTGACGTCATGTTTGTCGACTGACGAAATTAAAGACCAGGACATCGGGACACAAATGAAAACCGGGACGAAAATGATGACCGGGCACCGGGACACAGGGAATATAAATGACGACCTCGACACTCAAAGAGAAAGTACAGACTGGGACACCGGGACACAAATGACGACCGGAATACTGGGAATATAAATGACGACCAGGACTCAGGGACACAACTACAAGGGGGTGCCGTGGGGCACAGGGGGATATATAAATGACGACGGGGACACAGGGAATGTTTGATTAGCAATCAGCATCAACAGAGCTAAAGGGCAATCATTAGAATAATCAGGTATAGATCTGAATACGGATTGTTTTTCCCATGGACAATTTTATGTTGCATGTTCAAGAGTCGGTAAAACTAACAATCTATTTATATGTACAAACAATGGGACATGGAAGAATGTTGTATATTCTTAAGTTTTACGTAGTTAAATTGGACAGCGAAGAATGTTGTATATTCGCAAGTTTTATGTAGTTCAAAAAATATATATATTTATATCTATCTCAATTCACAGGTGGGACACAGGGACACAACTACAATGGCAGGTAACTAATATGGCGTGTAACGACTTACGCGCGCGGGGGGCTTGGGGGCGCGATGCCCCCCCGAGCCCCCCAACAGCTATATATCTATATATATAAAAATAAGTTGTCTGTGTGTCTGTCGAGTAACGTCAGGTGTGTTGACTGACGTCATTGTAAGGATTGAGCTGTATGCGTCATGAAATTGTTTGTCGACTGACGTCATGTTTGTCAACTGATGAAATTACAGACCGGGACACAAATGATGACCGGGACACGGGGAACCAGGGAATATAAATGACGACCGGGAACCTCAAAGAGAAATTACAGACTGGGACACCGGGACACAGGGAATATAAATGACGACCGGGACACAGTGACACAACTACAAAGGGGACGACGGGGGTACAGGAAAGATATATAAGTGACGACCGGGACACAGGGATTGTTCGAAGAGAAATTACAGACCGGGACACCGGGAAACAAATGACGACCGGGACGCTGGGACACAGGGATTATAAATGACGACCGAGACACAGGGACTATAAATAACGACCGGGAAAAAGGGACACATCATTAAAATAATGAGGTATAGATCTGAATACGAATTGAAAATTTGTTTGTAGATCTATAAAATTTGCTAGTAGAAAATTTGCTAGTAAGATTTGCTAGTACATATATAAAAGTACTAAAATTTGCTGGTAGACAGCAAATTCCAACAGCTAGTAGATATATATAAAAATAAGTTGTATGTGTGTCTGTCGATTAACGTCATGTTTGTGTGTTGACTTACGTCATGTCTTGACGACTGACGAAATTACAGACCTCGACATCGGGACACAAATGACGACCGGGACACCGGGACATAGGGAATAAAAATGACGAAAGGGACACTCAAAGAGAAAGCGACCAGGAGACAAGGAATGTTCGATTAGCAATCACCATCAACAAAGCACCGGGACACAAATGACAACCGGGACACAGGAAATATAAATGACGACCAGGACACTCAAAGAGAAATTAAAGACCGGGATAGCGGAACACAAATGACGACCGGGACAAAAATGACGACCGGGAAACTGGGACACAGGGAATATAAATGACGACCGCAACACTCAAAGAGAAATTACAGACTGGGACACCGGGACTGGATTACACACGAAACAATGGTAATGGCTTGCGCCTCAGGAAAAGTTAAACTTCCACAACTGGCTGCACCACCAGAGTCGTTGAAGCCTTTATGACGTTATAGACTGGGACACCGGGACACAAATGACGACCGGGACACAGGGAATATAAATGACGACCGGGACACTCAAAGAGAAATTATAGACCGGGACACCGGAATACAAATGACGACCGGGACAAAAATAACAACCGGGACAGCGGGACACAGGGAGCAACGTCAAAACTATCGCCTAGCATTCAGGTACAACCCAGTTGATGATTAAAGCTTGATTAGATGTGTTGAAATCGGGAGTACGTCTAAAATTAGTCCCTATTGCATGGCCTTGAAATTTAATGGAGAAACAATGGTAATGGCTTGCACCTCAGGAAAAGTTAGACTTCCACAACTGGCTGCACCACCAGAGTCGTTGAAGCCTTTATGACGTTATAGACTGGGACACCAGGACACAAATGACGTCCGGGAACCAAGGAATATAAATGATGACCGGGACACTCAAAGAGAAATTACAAACTTGGACAACGGGACACAAATGACGACCGAGACGCAGGGAATAAAAATGACGACCAGGACACTCAAAGAAAATTACAGACCGAGACACTGTGACACAAATAAAGACCGGGACACAGGGAATATAAAGGACGACTGGGGCACAGGGACACAATTATAATAGGGACGCCGGAAGGGCACAGGAGGTATATATAAATTACGACTGGGACACAGGGAATTTTCGATTAGCAATCACCATCAAAAAAGCTCAAGGGCAATCATTAGAAAAATGCGGTATAGATCTAAATACGGATTGTTTTCCCTCGGACAATTATATGTTGCATGTTCAAGAGTAAACCTGACAATCTTTTTTTATAGGCCCTCTTGCGAAATTCTAGGACCATTTGGTCGATACGATGACCCCTGGGGAAAAGAAAAAAAAACAAAAAAAAAACAAACAAATAAACACGCAACGGTGATTTGTCTTCTGGCAAAAAATACAAAATTCTACATTTTTGTAGATAGGAGCTTGAAACTTCTACAGTAGGGTTCTCTGATACGCTGAATCTGATGGTGTCATTTTCGTTAAGATCCTACGACTTTTGGGGGGTGTTTCCCCCTATTTTCCTAGGCAAAAAGGCAAATTTTCTCAGGCTCGTAACTTTTGATGGGTAAGACTAAACTTGATGAAACTTATATATTTAAAATCATCCTTAAAATGCGATTCTTTTGATGTAGCTTTTGATATCAAAATTCAATTTTTTAGAGTTTTGGTTACTATTGAGCCGGGTCGCTCCTTACTACAGTTCGTTACCACGAACTGTTTGATAACAACTTGTGTACCATTCACGCCAAAAGGGAAAATTGATCTGACTAATTTGTCTGCGCCAAAAATTTGTGTGTTTGAAAGAGCTTTTTAGGGCTTAATATAAAGCTATTCAAAAATAAACAAAAACTGCTCTTGTATGGTAAACATTTAGCATATCTTCTTTCAGGGCGGATCTGGAGCAAAATCTTGGGGAGGGGGGAGTATGAAAAGGGCACCAGTAAGCAAAATTGGGGGGGGGGAGATATTTTGAAGAGTACGCCAATAATTGACCAGATCGACAAATTTACTTATAAAAGAGTGAAAAACGGAAAATTTGTGGTCGGATGTGAAGTCCTCCACCCTGGATATGCCAGTGTCTTCTTTGAACTTTGAAGTGTTAACGTTTAAAGCAACGCTTGATATCAGTTATATATAGGTTGGATCAACTGATTAAGTTTTTTTTTATTTTTTTTTATTTGATGCAGTACCTACTATTTAGGTAGGCTATTTCCTCATATGTGTTATTAGATATACTTTATATGAAATTTTATTAATTCATGAAATCTCTATTACAAGTCAAGTTTATTACTATAATTACTGTCAAGAAACATCATTATTAATAATCTGCGAAATTTCTATATTTTGGTATCAACTCATGTTACAGTGGCGAAAAGGATAAAGACCTTTTGTTTACGACACCATATTTCTTTGTAACACATAAGGTACACCTTGCAAGACCCGTCAACTGTGTATAGTGTGCACAAGTCTGTGAACACAATTTTGAAAGTAGACAACTCCTGATAAGAAATTCCTTGTCAAGTTGGGGTCCCCAATAATTCCCAAAATACAATAGATTGGATCAACTGATTAAGTTTTTTTTTATTTGATGTGGTTCCTGATATTAGACTATTTTATGATTGCAAATGGTAAAGAAAGTGATTAAAGGCTCTTTTCCTATTTCAAAAGCTCTAGTTTTCGAGGTTAATAGCTACTTATGTTGAAAAAATGAAGATATTAGACTATTTTATGATTGAAATTGTAAAGAATGTGATTAAAGGCTCTTTTCCTATGTCAAAAGTTTTAGTTTTCGAGGGTAATAGCTACGTATGTTGAAAAAATGATGATATTAGACTATTTTATGATTGCACATGGTAAAGAATGTGATTAAAGGCTCTTTTCCTATTTCAAAAGTATTAGTTTTCGAGGGTAATAGCTACGTTTGTTGAAAAATGAAGATATTAAACTATTTTATGATTCCAAATGGTAAAGAATGTGATTAAAGGCTCTTTTCCTATTTCAAAAGTTATAGTTTTCGAGGGTAATAGCTACGTATGTTGAAAAAATGAAGATATTAGACTATTTTATTATTGCAAATGGTAAAGAATGTGATTAAAGGCTCTTTTCCTGTTTCAAAAGTTTTAGTTTTCGAGGGTAATAGCTACGTATGTTGAAAAAATGAAGATATTAGACTATTTTATGATTGCAAATGGTAAAGAATGTGATTAAAGGCTCTTTTCCTATTTCAAAAGTTTTAGTTTTCGAGGGTAAGAGCTACGTATGTTGAAAAAATGAAGATATTAGACTATTTTATGATTAAAGAATGTGCTTAAAGGCTCTTTTCCTATGTCAAAAGTTTTAGTTTTCGAGGGTAATAGCTATGTCTATGGAAAAAATGAAGATATTAGACTATTTTATGATTGCAAATGGTAAAGAATGTGATTAAAGGCTCTTTTCCTATTTCAAAAATTTGAGTTTTCGGGAGTAAGAGCTTTGTCTGTGGAAAAAATGGAGATATTAGACAATTTTATAATTGCACATGGTAAAGAATGTGATTAAAGGCTCTTTTCCTATTTCAAAAGTTTTAGTTTTCGAGGGTAATAGCTATGTCTGTGGACAAAATGAAGATATTAGACTATTTTATGATTGCAAATGGTAAAGAATGTGATTAAAGGCTCTTTTCCTATGTCAAAAGTTTTAGTTTTCGAGAGTAATAGCTATGTCTATGGAAAAAATGAAGATATTAGACTATTTTATGATTGCAAATGGTAAAGAATGTGATTAAAGGCTCTTTTCCTATTTCAAAAGTTTTAGTTTTCGGGAGTAAGAGCTTTGTCTGTGGAAAAAAAGGAGATATTAGACAATTTTATGATTGCACATGGTAAAGAATGTGATTAAAGGCTCTTTTCCTATTTCAAAAGTTTTAGTTTTCGAGGATAATAGCTACGTAT
>NC_088863.1:65427492-65447198 GCF_032884065.1 Artemia franciscana | reverse complement strand
CTTCATTTTTTTCCAAGGACGTAGCTATTACCCCCGAAAACTAAAACTTTTGAAATAGGAAAAGACCCTTTAATCACATTCATTACCCTGTGCAATCATATAATAGTCTAATATCTTCATTTTTTCCACAGATGTAGCTATTACCCCCGAAAACTATAACTTTTGAAATAGGAAAAGAGCCTTTAATCACATTCTTTACCATTTGCAATCATAAAATAGTCTAATATCTTCATTTTTTCCACAGACGTAGCTATTACCCCCGAAAACTAAAATTTTTGAAGTAGAAAAAGAGCCTTTAATCACATTCTTTACCTTGTGCAATCATAAAATAGCCTAATATCTTCATTTTTTCCACAGACGTAGCTATTATCTCCGAAAACTAAAACTTTTGAAATAAGAAAAGAGCCTTTAATCACATTCTTTACCATGTGCAATCAAAAAATAGTCTAATATCTTCATTTTTTCCACAGATATAGCTGTTACCCTCGAAAACTAAAACTTTCGAAATAGGAAAAGAGCCTTTAATCACATTCTTTACCATTTGCAATCATGAATAGTCTAAGAACTTCAGTTTTTTCCATAGACGTAGCTATTACCCCAAAAACTAAACTTTTGAAATAGGAAAAGAGCCCTTAATTACATTCTTTACCATTTAAAATCATAAAATAGTCTAATATCTTCATTTTTTTCCATGGACGTAGCTACTACCCCGAAAACTAAAAGTTTTGAAATAGTAAAAGAGCCTCTAATAACATTCTTTACCATGTGCAATCATAAAGTAGTCTAATATCTTCATTTTTTCCACGGACGTAGCTAATACCCCCGAAAACTAAAACTTTGGAAATAGGAAAAGAGCCTTTAATCACATTTTTTACCATGAGCAATCATAAAATAGTCTAATATCTTCATTTTTTTTCCAAGGACGTAGCTATTATGTGCAATCATAAAATAGTCTAATATCTTCATTTTTTCCACAGATATAGCTATTACCCTCGAAAACTAAAACTTTCGAAATAGGAAAAGAGCCTTTAATCAAATTCTTTACCATTTACAATCATGAAATAGTCTAATATCTTCATTTTTTTCCAAGGACGTAGTTATTACCATCGAAAACTAAAACTTTTGAAATAGGAAAAGAGCCTTTAATCACATTATTTATCATGTACAATCATAAAATCAGTCTAATATCTTCGTTTTTTCCACGGACATAGCTATTACCCCCGAAATCTAAAACTTTTGAAATAGGAAAAGAGCCTTTATTCACAATCTTTACCATGTGCAATCACAAAATAGTCTAATATCTTCATTTTTTCCACAGAAATAGCTATTACCCTCGAAAACTAAAACTTTTGAAATACGAAAAGAGCCTTTAATCACATTCTTTACCATTTGCAATCATGAAATAGTCTAATATCTCCATTTTTTTCCAAGGACGTAGCTATAACCCCCGAAAACTAAAACTTTTGAATAGGAAAAGAGCCTTTAATCACATTCTTTACCATGTGCAATCATAAAATAGTCAAATATCTTCATTTTTTCCACAGACGTAGCTATTACCCCCGAAAACTATAACTTTTGAAATAGGAAAAGAGCCTTTAATCACATTCTTTACCATTTGCAATCATAAAATAGTCTAATATCTTCATTTTTTCCACACACGTAGCTATTACCCCCGAAAACTAAAATTTTTGAAATAGAAAAAGAGCCTTTAATCACATTCTTTACCAAGTGCAATCATAAAATAGTCTAATATCTTCTTTTTTCTCCATGGACGTAGCTATTACCCCGAAAACTAAAACTTTTGAAATAGGAAAAGAGCCTTTAATCACATTCTTTACCCTGTGCAATCATATAATAGTCTAATGTCTTCATTTTTTCCACAAACGTAGCTATCACCCCAAAAAACTAAAACTTTTGAAATAGGAAAAGAGCCTTTAATCACATTCTTTACCATGTGCAATCATAAAATAGTGTAATATCTTCATTTTTTCCATGGACGTAGCTATTACCCCGAAAACTAAAACTTTAGAAATAGGAAAAGAGCCTTGAATCACATTCTTTACCATTTGCAATCATGAAATAGTCTAATATCTTCATTTTTTTTCCAAGGACGTAGCTATTACCCCCGAAAACTAAAACTTTTGAAATAGGAAAAGAGCCTTTAATCTCATTCTTTACCATTTGCAATCTTGAAATAGTCTAATATCTTCATTTTTTCCACAGAAGTAGCTATTACCCCCGAAAACTAAAACTTTTAAAATAGGAAAAGAGTCTTTAATCGCATTCTTTACATGTGCAATCATAAAATACTCTAATATCTTCATTTTTTCCACAGACGTAGCTATTATCCCCGAAAACTAAACTTTTGAAATAGGAAAAGAGCCTTTAATCACATTCTTTACCCTGTGCAATCATATAATAGTCTAATATCTTCATTTTTTCCACAGACATAGCTATTAACCCCGAAAACTAAAACTTTTGAAATAGGAAAAGAGCCTTTAATCACATTCTTTACCATGTGCAATCAGAAAATAGTCTAATATCTTCATTTTTTCCACAGACGTAGCTATTATCCAGAAAACTAAACTTTTGAAATAGGAAAAGAGCCTTTAATCACATTCTTTACCCTGTGCAATCATATAATAGTCTAATATCTTCATTTTTTCCACAGACATAGCTATTAACCCCGAAAACTAAACTTTTGAAATAGGAAAAGAGCCTTTAATCTCATTCTTTACCATTTGCAATAATGAAATAGTCTAATATCTTCATTTTTTCCACAGAAGTAGCTATTACCCCCTAAAACTAAAATTTTAAAATAGGAAAAGAGCCTTTAATCGCATTCTTTACCATGTGCAATCATAAAATACTCTAATATCTTCATTTTTTCCACAGACGTAGCTATTATCCCCGAAAACTAAACTTTTGAAATAGGAAAAGAGCCTTTAATCACATTCTTTACCCTGTGCTATCATATAATAGTCTAATATCTTCATTTTTTCCACAAACGTAGCTATTACCCCCGAAAACTAAAATTTTTGAAATAGGAAAAGAGCCTTTAATCACATTCTTTACCAAGTGCAATCATAAAATAGTCTAATATCTTCTTTTTTCTCCATGGACGTAGCTATTACCCCGAAAACTAAAACTTTTGAAATAGGAAAAGAGCCTTTAATCACATTCTTTACCCTGTGCAATCATATAATAGTCTAATATCTTCATTTTTTCCACAAACGTAGCTATTACCCCCGAAAACTAAAACTTTTGAAATAGGAAAAGAGCCTTTAATCACATTCTTTACCATGTGCAATCATAAAATAGTGTAATATCTTCATTTTTTTCCATGGATGTAGCTATTACCCCGAAAACTAAAACTTTAGAAATAGGAAAAGAGCCTTTAATCGCATTCTTTACCATGTACAATCATAAAATAGTCTAATATCTTCATTTTTTCTACGGACGTAGCTATTACCCTCGAAAACTAAAACTTTCGAAATAAGAAAAGAGCCTTGAATCACATTCTTTACCATTTGCAATCATGAAATAGTCTAATATCTTCATTTTTTTTCCAAGGACGTAGCTATTACCCCCGAAAACTAAAACTTTTGAAATAGGAAAAGAGCCTTTAATCTCATTCTTTACCATTTGCAATCATGAAATAGTCTAATATCTTCATTTTTTCCACAGACGTAGCTATTTTCTCCGAAAACTAAAACTTTTGAAATAGGAAAAGAGCCTTTAATCACATTCTTTACCCTGTGCAATCATATAATAGTCTAATATCTTCATTTTTTCCACAGACATAGCTATTAACCCCGAAAACTAAAACTTTTGAAATAGGAAAAGAGCCTTTAATCATATTCTTTACCATTTGCAATCCAAAAATAGTCTAATATCTTCATTTTTTTTTCCATGGACATAGCTATTACCCCGAAAACCAAAAATTTTGTAATAGGAAAAGAGCCTTTAATCACATTCTTTACCAAGTGCAATCATAAAATAGTCTAATATCTTCTTTTTTCTCCATGGACGTAGCTATTACCCCGAAAACTAAACTTTTGAAATAGGAAAAGAGCCTTTAATCACATTCTTTACCATGTACAATCATAAAATAGTCTAATATCTTCATTTTTTCCACGGACGTAGCTATTATCCCTGAAAACTAAAACTTTTGAAATAGGAAAAGAGCCTTTAATCACATTCTTTACCATGCGAAATCATAAAATAGTGTAATATCTTCATTTTTTCCACAGACGTAGCTATTACCCCCGAAAACTAAACTTTTAAAATAGGAAAAGAGCCTTTAATCACATTCTTTACCCTGTGCAATCATATAATAGTCTAATATCTTCATTTTTTCCACAGACATAGCTATTAACCCCGAAAACAAAAACTTTTGAAATAGGAAAAGAGCCTTAATCATATTCTTTACCATTTGCAATCCAAAAATAGTCTAATATCTTCATTTTTTCCACAGATATAGCTATTACCCACGAAAAATAAAACTTTCGAAATAGGAAAAGAGCCTTTAATCACATTCTTTACCATTTGCGATCATGAAATAGTCTAATATCTTCATTTTTTTCCAAGGACGTAGCTATTACCCCCGAAAACTAAAACTTTTGAAATAGGAAAAGACCCTTTAATCACATTCATTACCCTGTGCAATCATATAATAGTCTAATATCTTCATTTTTTCCACAGATGTAGCTATTACCCCGAAAACTATAACTTTTGAAATAGGAAAAGAGCCTTTAATCACATTCTTTACCATTTGCAATCATAAAATAGTCTAATATCTTCATTTTTTCCACAGACGTAGCTATTACCCCCGAAAACTAAAATTTTTGAAGTAGAAAAAGAGCCTTTAATCACATTCTTTACCTTGTGCAATCATAAAATAGCCTAATATCTTCATTTTTTCCACAGACGTAGCTATTATCTCCGAAAACTAAAACTTTTGAAATAAGAAAAGAGCCTTTAATCACATTCTTTACCATGTGCAATCAAAAAATAGTCTAATATCTTCATTTTTTCCACAGATATAGCTGTTACCCTCGAAAACTAAAACTTTCGAAATAGGAAAAGAGCCTTTAATCACATTCTTTACCATTTGCAATCATGAAATAGTCTAAGAACTTCAGTTTTTTCCATAGACGTAGCTATTACCCCAAAAACTAAACTTTTGAAATAGGAAAAGAGCCCTTAATTACATTCTTTACCATTTAAAATCATAAAATAGTCTAATATCTTCATTTTTTTTCCATGGACGTAGCTACTACCCCGAAAACTAAAAGTTTTGAAATAGTAAAAGAGCCTCTAATAACATTCTTTACCATGTGCAATCATAAAGTAGTCTAATATCTTCATTTTTTCCACGGACGTAGCTAATACCCCGAAAACTAAAACTTTGGAAATAGGAAAAGAGCCTTTAATCACATTTTTTACCATGAGCAATCATAAAATAGTCTAATATCTTCATTTTTTTTCCAAGGACGTAGCTATTATGTGCAATCATAAATAGTCTAATATCTTCATTTTTTCCACAGATATAGCTATTACCCTCGAAAACTAAAACTTTCGAAATAGGAAAAGAGCCTTTAATCAAATTCTTTACCATTTACAATCATGAAATAGTCTAATATCTTCATTTTTTTCCAAGGACGTAGTTATTACCATCGAAAACTAAAACTTTTGAAATAGGAAAAGAGCCTTTAATCACATTATTTATCATGTACAATCATAAAATCAGTCTAATATCTTCGTTTTTTCCACGGACATAGCTATTACCCCCGAAATCTAAAACTTTTGAAATAGGAAAAGAGCCTTTATTCACAATCTTTACCATGTGCAATCACAAAATAGTCTAATATCTTCATTTTTCCACAGAAATAGCTATTACCCTCGAAAACTAAAACTTTTGAAATAGGAAAAGAGCCTTTAATCACATTCTTTACCATTTGCAATCATGAAATAGTCTAATATCTCCATTTTTTTCCAAGGACGTAGCTATAACCCCCGAAAACTAAAACTTTTGAAATAGGAAAAGAGCCTTTAATCACATTCTTTACCATGTGCAATCATAAAATAGTCAAATATCTTCATTTTTTCCACAGACGTAGCTATTACCCCCGAAAACTATAACTTTTGAAATAGGAAAAGAGCCTTTAATCACATTCTTTACCATTTGCAATCATAAAGTAGTCTAATATCTTCATTTTTCCACACACGTAGCTATTACCCCCGAAAACTAAAATTTTTGAAATAGAAAAAGAGCCTTTAATCACATTCTTTACCATGTGCAATCATAAAATACTCTAATATCTTCATTTTTTCCACAGACGTAGCTATTATCCCCCAAAACTAAAACTTTTGAAATAGGAAAAGAGCCTTTAATCACATTCTTTACCGTGTGCAATCATAAAATAGTCTAATATCTTCATATTTTCCACGGACGTGGCTATTACCCCCGAGAACTAAAACTTTTGAAGTAGGAAAAGAGCCTTTAATCACATTCTTTACCCTGTGCAATCATATAATAGTCTAATATCTTCATTTTTTCCACATACGTAGCTATTAACTCCGAAAACTAAAATTTTTGAAATAGGAAAAGAGCCTTTAATCACATTCTTTACCATTTGCAATCATAAAATAGTCTAATATCTTCATTTTTTCCACGGACATAGCTATTATTCCCGAAAAATAAAACTTTTGAAATAGGAAGAGAGCCTTTAATCACATTCTTTACCTTGTGCAATCAAAAAATAGTCTAATATCTTCATTTTTGTCCATGGACGTAGCTATTACCCCGAAAACTAAAACTTTTGAAGTAGGAAAAGAGTCTTTAATCACATTCTTTACCATGTGCAATTATAAAATAGTCTAATATCTTCATTTTTTCCACGGACGTAGCTATTACCCCGAAAACTAAAACTTTTGAAATAGGAAAAGAGCCTTTAATCACATTCTTTACCATTTGCAATCATGAAATAGTCTAATATCTCCATTTTTTTCCAAGGACGTAGCTATAACCCCCGAAAACTAAAACTTTTGAAATAGAAAAAGAGCCTTTAATCACATTCTTTACCATGTGCAATCATAAAATAGTCAAATATCTTCATTTTTTCCACAGACGTAGCTATTACCCCCGATAACTATAACTTTTGAAATAGGAAAAGAGCCTTTAATCACATTCTTTACCATTTGCAATCATAAAATAGTCTAATATCTTCATTTTTTCCACAAACGTAGCTATTACCCCCGAAAACTAAAATTTTTGAAATAGAAAAAGAGCCTTTAATCACATTCTTTACCATGTGCAATCATAAAATACTCTAATATCTTCATTTTTTCCACAGACGTAGCTATTATCCCCCAAAACTAAAACTTTTGAAATAGGAAAAGAGCCTTTAATCACATTCTTTACCGTGTGCAATCATAAAATAGTCTAATATCTTCATATTTTCCACGGACGTGGCTATTACCCCCGAGAACTAAAACTTTTGAAGTAGGAAAAGAGCCTTTAATCACATTCTTTACCCTGTGCAATCATATAATAGTCTAATATCTTCATTGTTTCCACATACGTAGCTATTAACTCCGAAAACTAAAATTTTTGAAATAGGAAAAGAGCCTTTAATCACATTCTTTACCATTTGCAATCATAAAATAGTCTAATATCTTCATTTTTTCCACGGACATAGCTATTACTCCCGAAAAATAAAACTTTTGAAATAGGAAGAGAGCCTTTAATCACATTCTTTACCTTGTGCAATCAAAAAATAGTCTAATATCTTCATTTTTGTCCATGGACGTAGCTATTACCCCGAAAACTAAAACTTTTGAAGTAGGAAAAGAGTCTTTAATCACATTCTTTACCATGTGCAATTATAAAATAGTCTAATATCTTCATTTTTTCCACGGACGTAGCTATTACCCCCGAAAACTAAAACTATTGAAATTGGAAAAGAGCCTTTAATCATATTCTTTACCATTTGCAATCACAAAATAGTCTAATATCTTCATTTTTTCCACAGACGTAGCTATTACCCCCGAAAACTAAAACTTTTGAAATAGGAAAAGAGCATTTAATCACATTCTTTACCATGTGTAATCATAAAATAGTCTAATATCTTCATTTTTTCCCACGGACGTAGCTACTACCCCCTAGAACTAAATTTTTTGAAATAGGAATAGAGCCTTTAATCACATTCTTTACCATTTGCAATCACAAAATAGTCTAATATCTTCATTTTTCCACGAACTTAGCTATTACTCCCGAAAAATAAAACTTTTGAAATAGGAAAATAGCCTTTAATCACATTCCTTACCATGTGTAATCATAGAATAATCTAATATCTTTCTTTTTTTCCATGGACGTAGCTATTACCCCGACAACTAAAACTTTTGAAATAGGAAAATAGCCTTTAATCACATTCTTTACCATGTGCAATCATAAAATAGTCTAATATCTTCATTTTTTCCATGGACGTAGCTATTACCCCGAAAACTAAAACTTTTGAAATAGGAAAAGAGCCTTTAATTACATTCTTTACCATGTGCAATCATAAAATTTTCTAATATCTTCATTTTTTCCACGGACGTAGCTATTACCCCCAAAAAAAAAAATCGTTTGAAATAGAAAAAGAGCCTTTAATCACATTTTTTACCATGTGCCAAAATAAAATAGTCTAATATCTTCATTTTTTTCCAAGGACGTAGCTATTACCCCCGAAAACTAAAACTTTTGAAATAGGAAAAGAACCTTTAATCACATTCTTTACCATTTGCAATCATAAAATAGTCTAATATCTTCATTTTTTCCACGAACGTAGCTATTACCCCGAAAACTAAAACTTTTGAGATAGGAAAAGAGCCTTTAATCACATTCTTTACCATGTGCAATCATAAAATAGTCTAATATCTTCATTTTTTCCTCAGACATAGCTATTACCCTCGAAAACTAAAACTTTTGAAATTCATTTTTTCAACATACGTAGCTATTACCCTCGAAAACTAAAACTTTTGAAATAGTAAAAGAGCCTTTAATCACATTCTTTACCATTTGCAATCACAAAATAGTCTAATATCTTCATTTTTTCCACAGACGATGCTATCTCCCTCGAAAACTAAAACTTTTGAAACAGGGAAAGAGCCTTTAATCACATTCTTTACCATTTGCAATCATAAAATAGTCTAATATCTTCATTTTTTCAACATACGTAGCTATTACCCTCAAAAACTAAAAGTTTTGACATAGGAAAAGAGCTTTTATCACATTCTTTACCATTTCCAATCATAAAATAGTCTAATATCTTCATTTTTTCAACGTACGTAGCTATTACCCTCGAAAACTAAAAGTTTTGAAATAGGAAAAGAGCCTTTAATCCCATTTTTTACCATTTGCAATCATAAAATAGTATAATATCTTTATTTTTTCAACATACGTAGCTATTAACCTCGAAAACTAAAACTTTTGAAATAGGAAAAGTGCCTTTAATCACATTCTTTACCATGTGCAATCATAAAATAGTCTAATATCTTCATTTTTTCCACAGACCTAGCTATTACCCTCGAAAACTAAAACTTTTGAAATAGGAAAAGAGCCTTTAATCACACTCTTTACCATTTGCAATCATAAAATAGTCTAATATCTTCATTTTTTCAACATACGTAGCTATTACCCTCGAAAACTAAAACTTTTGACATAGGAAAAGAGCCTTTAATAACATTCTTTACCATTTGCAACCATAAAATAGTCTAATATCTTCATTTTTTCCACAGACATAGCTATTACCCTCGAAAACTAAAACTTTTGACATAGGAAAAGAGCCTTTAATCACATTCTTTACCATTTGCAATCATAAGATAATCTAATATCTTCATTTTTTCATCATACGTAGCTATTACCCTCGAAAACTAAAACTTTTGAAATAGGAAAAGAGCCTTTAATCACATTCTTTACCATTTGCAATCATAAAATAGTCTAATATCTTCATTTTTTTCAACATAGGCAGCTATTACCCTCGAAAACTAAAACTTTTGAAATAGGAAAAGAGCCTTTAATCACATTCTTTACCATGTGCAAACATAAAATTGTCTAATATCTTCATTTTTTCCATAGACAAAGCTCTTACCCTCGAAAACTAAAACTTTTAAAATAGGAAAAGAGCCTTTAATCACATTCTTTACCATTTGCAATCATAAAATAGTCTAATATCTTCATTTTTTCAACATACTTAGCTCTTACCGCAGAAAATTAAACTTTTGAAATAGGAAAAGAGCCTTTAATCACATTCTTTACCGTTTGCAATCATATAATAGTCTAATATCTTCATTTTTTCCACTGACAAAGCTATTGCCCTCGAAAACTAAAAGTTTTGAAATAGGAAAAGAGTGCAATATTTCAAAAGTTTCAAAAGTAAGTTTGAAACTTTTTTTCAACATACGTAGCTATTACCCTCGAAAACTAAAACTTTTGAAATAGGAAAGAGCCTTTAATCACATTCTTTACCATGTGCAATCATAAAATAGTCTAATATCTTCATTTTTTCAACATACGTAGCTGTTACCCTCGAAAACTAAAATTACAATCATAAAATAGTCTAATATATTCATTTTTTCCACAGACAAAGCTATTACCCTCAAAAACTAAAACTTTTGAAATAGGAAAAGAGCCTTTAATCACATTCTTTACCATTTGCAATCATAAAATAGTCTAATATCTTCATTTTTTCTACAGACAAAGCTATTACCCTCGAAACTAAAACTTTTGAAATAGGAAAAGAGCCTTAAATCACATTCTTTATCATTTGCAATCATAAAATAGTCTAATATCTTCATTTTTTCAACATACGTAGCTATTACCCTCGAAAACTAAAACTTTTGACATAGGAAAAGAGCCTTTAATCACATTCTTTACCATTTGCAATCATAAAATAGTCTAATATCTTCATTTTTTCAACATACGTAGCTATTACCCTCGAAAACTAAAACTTTTGAAATAGGAAAAGAGCCTTTAATCACATTCTTTACCATTTGCAATCATAAAATAGTCTAATATCTTCATTTTTTCAACAAGGCTCTTTCAAAGGCTCTTTTCCTATTTCAAAAGTTTTAGTTTTCGAGGGTAATAGCTTTGTCTGTGGAAAAAATGAAGATATTAGACTATTTTATGATTGCAAATGGTAAAGAATGTGATTAAAGGCTCTTTTACTATTTCAAAAGTTTTAGTTTTCGAGGGTAATAGCTACGTATGATGAAAAATTGAAGATATTAGACTATTTTATGATTGCAAATGGTAAAGAATGTGATTAAAGGCTCTTTTCCTATTTCAAAAGTTTTAGTTTTTGAGGGTAATAGCTTTGTCTGTGGAAAAAATTAAGATATTAGACTATTCTATGATTGCAAATGGTAAAGAATGTGATTAAAGGCTCTTTTCCTATTTCAAAAGTTTTAGTTTTCGAGGAAAATAGCTACGTATGTTGAAAAATGAAGATATTAGACTATTTTATGATTACAAATGGTAAAGAATGTGATTAAAGGCTCTTTTCCTATTTCAAAAGTTTTAGTTTTCAAGGGTAGTAGCTAGGTCTTTGGAAAAAATGAAGATATTAGACTATTTTATGATTGTACATGGTAAAGAATGTGATTAAAGGCTCTTTTCCTATTACAAAAGTTTTAGTTTTCGAGGGTAATAGCTACGTATGTTGAAAAAATGAAGATATTAGACTATTTTATGATTGCAAATCGTAAAGAATGTGATTAAAGGCTCTTTTCCAATTTCAAAAGTTTTAGTTTTCGAGGGTAATAGCTAGGTCTGTGGAAAAAATGAAGATATTAGACTATTTTAGGATTGCACATGGTAAAGAATGTGATTAAAGGCTCTTTTCTTATTTCAAAAGTTTTAGTAGTCGAGGATAATAGCTACTTATTTTGAAAAATGAAGATATTAGACTATTTTAAGATTGCAAATGGTAAAGAATGTGATTAAAGGCTCTTTTCCTATTCCAAAAGTTTTAGTTTTCGAGGGTAATAGCTACGTATGTTGAAAAAATAAAGATATTAGACTATTTTATGATTGCAAATGGTAAAGAGTGTGATTAAAGGCTGTTTTCCTATTTCAAAAGTTTTAGTTTTTGAGGAAAATAGCTACGTATGTTGAAAAACATGGTAAAGAATGTGATTAAAGGCTCTTTTCCTATTTCAAAAGTTTTAGTTTTCGAGGGTAATAGCTTTGTCTGTGGAAAAAATGAAGATATTAGACAATTTTATGATTGCACATGGTAAAGAATGTGATTAAAGGCTCTTTTCCTATTTCAAAAGTTTTAGTTTTCGAGGGTAATAGCTACGTATGTTGAAAAAATGAAGATATTAGACTATTTTATGATTACAAATGGTAAAGTATGTGATTAAAGGCTGTTTTCCTATTTCAAAAGTTTTAGTTTTCGAGGGTAATAGCTACGTATGTTGAAAAAATGAAGATATTAGACTATTTTATGATTGCAAATGGTAAAGAATGTGATTAAAGGCTCTTTTCCTATTTCAAAAGTTTTAGTTTTCGAGGGTAATCTACGTATGTTGAAAAAATTGAAAAAATGAAGATATTAGACTATTTTATGATTACAAATGGTAAATTATGTGATTAAAGGCTCTTTTCCTATGTCAAAAGTTTTAGTTTTCGAGGGTAATAGCTACGTATGTTGAAAAAATGAAGATATTAGACTATTTTATGATTGCAAATGGTAAAGAATGTGATTAAAGGCTCTTTTCCTATTTCAAAAGTTTTAGTTTTCGAGGGTAATAGCTACGTATGTTGAAAAATGAAGATATTAGACTATTTTATGATTGCAAATGGTAAAGAATGTGATTAAAGGCTCTTTTCCTATTTCAAAAGTTTTAGTTTTCCAGGGTAATAGCTACGAATGTTGAAAAAATGAAGGCTCTTTTCCTATGTCAAAAGTTTTAGTTTTCGAGGGTAATAGCTACGTATGTTGAAAAAATGAAGATATTAGACAATTTTATCATTGCAAATGGTAAAGAATGTGATTAAAGGCTCTGTTCCTATTTCAAAAGTTTTAGTTTTCGAGGGTAATAGCTATGTCTGTGGAAAAAATGAAGATTTTAGACTATTTTATGATTGCACATGGTAAAGAATGTGATTAAAGGCTCTTTTCCTATGTCAAAAGTTTTAGTTTTCGAGGGTAATAGCTAAGTATGTTGAATAAATAAAGATATTAGACTATTTTATGATTGCACATGGTAAAGAATGTGATTAAAGGCTCTTTTCCTATTTCAAAAGTTTTAGTTTTTGAGGGTAATAGCTACGTATGTTGAAAAAATGAAGATATTAGACTAATTTATGATTGCAAATGGTAAAGAATGTGATTAAAGGCTCTTTTCCTATTTCAAGTCAAATCGAGTCCTATCGAGTCAAAACGTAATTTTATCGAGCAATTACAGGCAAGTGCCTGTAATTGCCATTCTTTACCATGTAATTAACATTCTTTACCATGTGCAATCATAAAATAGTCTAATATCTTCATTTTTTCAACATACGTAGCTATTACCCTCGAAAACTAAAACTTTTGAAATAGGAAAAGAGCCTTTAATCACATTCTTTACCATTTGCAATCATAAAATAGTCTAATATCTTCATTTTTTCAACATACGTAGCTATTACCCTCGAAAACTAAAACTTTTGAAATAGGAAAAGAGCCTTTAATCACATTCTTTACCATTTGCAATCATAAAATAGTCTAATATCTTCATTTTTTCAACATACGTAGCTATTACCCTCGAAAACTAAAACTTTTGACAAAGGAAAAGAGCCTTTAATCACATACTTTACCATTTGTAATCATAAAATAGTCTAATATCTTCTTTTTTTCAACATACGTAGCTATTACCCTCGAAAACTAAAACTTTTGACATAGGAAAAGAGCCTTTAATCACATTCTTTAGCATTTGCAATCAAAAAATAGTCTAATATCTTCATTTTTTCCACGGACGTAGCTATTACCCCCGAAAACTAAAACTATTGAAATTGGAAAAGAGCCTTTAATCACATTCTTTACCATTTGCAATCACAAAATAGTCTAATATCTTCATTTTTTCCACAGATGTAGCTATTACCCCCGAAAACTAAAACTTTTGAAATAGGAAAAGAGCATTTAATCACATTCTTTACCATGTGTAATCATAAAATAGTCTAATATCTTCATTTTTTCCCACGGACGTAGCTACTACCCCCCTAGAACTAAATTTTTTGAAATAGGAATAGAGCCTTTAATCACATTCTTTACCATTTGCAATCACAAAATAGTCTAATATCTTCATTTTTTCCACGGACTTAGCTATTACTCCCGAAAAATAAAACTTTTGAAATAGGAAAATAGCCTTTAATCACATTCCTTACCATGTGCAATCATAAAATAATCTAATATCTTTCTTTTCTTCCATGGACGTAGCTATTACCCCGACAACTAAAACTTTTGAAATAGGAAAAGAGCCTTTAATCACATTCTTTACCATGTGCAATCATAAAATAGTCTAATATCTTCATTTTTTCCACGGACGTAGCTATTACCCCCAAAAACAAAAACTTTTGAAATAGGAAAAGAGCCTTTAATCACATTCCTTACCATGAGCAATCATAAAATAGTCTAATATCTTCATTTTTTCCACCGATGTAGCTATTACCACTGAAAACTAAAACTTTTGAAATAGGAAAAGAACCTTTAATCACATTCTTTACCATGTGCAATCATAAAATAGTCTAATATCTTCATTTTTTCCATGGACGTAGCTATTACCCCGAAAACTAAAACTTTTGAAATAGGAAAAGAGCCTTTAATTACATTCTTTACCATGTGCAATCATAAAATATTCTAATATTTTCATTTTTTCCACGAACGTAGCTATTACCCCCGAAAACTAAAACTTTTGAGATAGGAAAAGAGCCTTTAATCACATTCTTTACCATTTGCAATCATAAAATAGTCTAATATCTTCATTTTTTCCTCAGACATAGCTATTACCCTCGAAAACTAAAACTTTTGAATTCATTTTTTCAACATACGTAGCTATTACCCTCGAAAACTAAAACTTTTGAAATAGTAAAAGAGCCTTTAATCACATTCTTTACCATTTGCAATCACAAAATAGTCTAATATCTTCATTTTTTCCACAGACGATGCTATTACCCTCGAAAACTAAAACTTTTGAAATAGGGAAAGAGCCTTTAATCACATTATTTACCATTTGCAATCATAAAATAGTCTAATATCTTCATTTTTTCAACATACGTAGCTATTACCCTCAAAAACTAAAAGTTTTGACATAGGAAAAGAGCTTTTATCACATTCTTTACCATTTCCAATCATAAAATAGTCTAATATCTTCATTTTTTCAACGTACGTAGCTATTACCCTCGAAAACTAAAAGTTTTGAAATAGGAAAAGAGCCTTTAATCCCATTTTTTACCATTTGCAATCATAAAATAGTCTAATATCTTAATTTTTTCAACATACGTAGCTATTACCCTCGAAAACTAAAACTTTTGAAATAGGAAAAGAGCCTTTAATCACATTCTTTACCATGTGCAATCATAAAATAGTCTAATATCTTCATTTTTTCCACTGACCTAGCTATTACCCTCGAAAACTAAAACTTTTGAAATAGGAAAAGAGCCTTTAATCACATTCTTTACCATTTGCAATCATAAAATAGTCTAATATCTTCATTTTTTCAACATACGTAGCTATTACCCTCGAAAACTAAAACTTTTGACATAGGAAAAGAGCCTTTAATCACATTCTTTACCATTTGCAACCATAAAATAGTCTAATATCTTCATTTTTTCCACAGACATAGCTATTACCCTCGAAAACTAAAATTTTGACATAGGAAAAGAGCCTTTAATCACATTCTTTACCATTTGCAATCATAAAATAATCTAATATCTTCATTTTTTCATCATACGTAGCTATTACCCTCGAAAACTAAAACTTTTGAAATAGGAAGAGCCTTTAATCACATTCTTTACCATTTGCAATCATAAAATAGTCTAATATCTTCATTTTTTCAACATAGGCAGCTATTACCCTCGAAAACTAAAACTTTTGAAATAGGAAAAGAGCCTTTAATCACATTCTTTACAATGTGCAAACATAAAATTGTCTAATATCTTCATTTTTTCCATAGACAAAGCTCTTACCCTCGAAAACTAAAACTTTTGAAATAGGAAAAGAGCCTTTAATCACATTCTTTACCATTTGCAATCATAAAATAGTCTAATATCTTCATTTTTTCAACATAGGCAGCTATTACCCTCGAAAACTAAAACTTTTGAAATAGGAAAAGAGCCTTTAATCACATTCTTTACCATTTGCAATCATAAAATAGTCTAATATCTTCATTTTTTCAACATACTTAGCTCTTACCGCAGAAAATTAAACTTTTGAAATAGGAAAAGAGCCTTTAATCACATTCTTTACCATTTGCAATCATATAATAGTCTAAAATCTTCATTTTTTCCACTGACAAAGCTATTACCCTCGAAAACTAAAAGTTTTGAAATAGGAAAAGAGTGCAATATTTCAAAAGTTTCAAAAGTAAGTTTGAACCTTTTTTTCAACATACGTAGCTATTACCCTCGAAAACTAAAACTTTTGAAATAGGAAAAGAGCCTTTAATCACATTCTTTACCATGTGCAATCATAAAATAGTCTAAAATCTTCATTTTTTCAACATACGTAGCTGTTACCCTCGAAAACTAAAATTACAATCATAAAATAGTCTAATATATTCATTTTTTTCCACAGACAAAGCTATTACCCTCAAAAACTAAAACTTTTGAAATAGGAAAAGAGCCTTCAATCACATTCTTTACCATTTGCAATCATAAAATAGTCTAATATCTTCATTTTTTCAACATACGTAGCTATTTCCCTCGAAAACTAAAACTTTTGAAATAGTAAAAGAGCCTTTAATCACATTCTTTACCATTTGCAATCATAAAATAGTCTAATATCTTCATTTTTTCCACAGACAAAGCTATTACCCTCGAAACTAAAACTTTTGAAATAGGAAAAGAGCCTTAAATCACATTCTTTACCATTTGCAATCATAAAATAGTCTAATATCTTCATTTTTTCAACATACGTAGCTATTACCCTCGAAAACTAAAACTTTTGACATAGGAAAAGAGCCTTTAATCACATTCTTTACCATTTGCAATCATAAAATAGTCTAATATCTTCATTTTTTCAACATACGTAGCTATTACCCTCGAAAACTAAAACTTTTGAAATAGGAAAAGAGCCTTTAATCACATTCTTTACCATTTGCAATCATAAAATAGTCTAATATCTTCATTTTCGAGGGTAATAGCTACGTATGTTGAAAAAATGAAGGCTCTTTTCCTATGTCAAAAGTTTTAGTTTTCGAGGGTAATAGCTACGTATGTTGAAAAAATGAAGATATTAGACTATTTTATGATTACAAATGGTAAAGAATGTGATTAAAGACTTTTTTCCTATTTCAAAAGTTTTAGTTTTTGAGGGTAGTAGCTAGGTATGTGGAAAAAATGAAGATATTAGACTATTTTATGATTGTACATGGTAAAGAATGTGATTAAAGGCTCTTTTCCTATTTCAAAAGTTTTAGTTTTCGAGGAAAATAGCTACGTATGTTGAAAAAATGAAGATATTAGACTATTTTATGATTACAAATGGTAAAGAATGTGATTAAAGGCTCTTTTCCCATTTCAAAAGTTTTAGTTTTCGAGGGTAGTAGCTAGGTCTGTGGAAAAAATGAAGATATTTGACTATTTTATGATTGTACATGGTAAAGAATGTGAATAAAGGCTCTTTTCCTATTACAAAAGTTTTAGTTTTCGAGGGTAATAGCTACGTATGTTGAAAAAATGAAGATATTAGACTATTTTATGATTGCAAATCGTAAAGAATGTGATTAAAGGCTCTTTTCCAATTTCAAAAGTTTTAGTTTTCGAGGGTAATAGCTAGGTCTGTGGAAAAAATGAAGATATTAGACTATTTTAGGATTGCACATGGTAAAGAATGTGATTAAAGGCTCTTTTCTTATTTCAAAAGTTTTAGTAGTCGAGGATAATAGCTACTTATTTTGAAAAATGAAGATATTACACTATTTTAAGATTGCAAATGGTAAAGAATGTGATTAAAGGCTCTTTTCCTATTCCAAAAGTTTTAGTTTTCGAGGGTAATAGCTACGTATGTTGAAAAAATGAAGATATTAGACTATTTTATGATTGCAAATGGTAAAGAGTGTGATTAAAGGCTGTTTTCCCATTTCAAAAGTTTTAGTTTTTGAGGAAAATAGCTACGTATGTTGAAAAACATGGTAAAGAATGTGATTAAAGGCTCTTTTCCTATTTCAAAAGTTTTAGTTTTCGAGGGTAATAGCTTTGTCTGTGGAAAAAATGAAGATATTAGACAATTTTATGATTGCACATGGTAAAGAATGTGATTAAAGGCTCTTTTCCTATTTCAAAAGTTTTAGTTTTCGAGGGTAATAGCTACGTATGTTGAAAAAATGAAGATATTAGACTATTTTATGATTACAAATGGTAAAGTATGTGATTAAAGGCTGTTTTCCTATTTCAAAAGTTTTAGTTTTCGAGGGTAATAGCTACGTATGTTGAAAAAATGAAGATATTAGACTATTTTATGATTGCAAATGGTAAAGAATGTGATTAAAGGCTCTTTTCCTATTTCAAAAGTTTTAGTTTTCGAGGGTAATCTACGTATGTTGAAAAAAGGAAGATATTAGATTATTTTATGATTGCAAATGGTAAAGAATGTGATTAAAGGCTCTTTTCCTATGTCAAAAGTTTTAGTTTTCGAGGGTAATAGCTAATTATGTTGAAAAAATGAAGATATTAGACAATTTTATGATTGCAAATGGTAAAGAATGTGATTAAAGGCTCTTTTCCTATTTTTAAAAGTTTTAGTTTTCGGGGGTAATAGCTACGTTTGTGGAAAAAATGAAGATTTTAGACTATTTTATGATTGCACATGGTAAAGAATGTGATTAAAGGCTCTTTTCCTATGTCAAAAGTTTTAGTTTTCGAGGGTAATAGCTAAGTATGTTGAAAAAATTAAGATATTAGACTATTTTATGATTGCACATGGTAAAGAATGTGATTAAAGGCTCTTTTCCTATTTCAAAAGTTTTAGTTTTTGAGGGTAATAGCTACGTATGTTGAAAAAATGAAGATATTAGACTAATTTATGATTGCAAATGGTAAAGAATGTGATTAAAGGCTCTTTTCCTATTTCAAGTCAAATCGAGTCCTATCGAGTCAAAACGTAATTTTATCCAGCAATTACAGGCAAGTGCCTGTAATTGCCATTCTTTACCATGTAATTAACATTCTTTACCATGTGCAATCATAAAATAGTCTAATATCTTCATTTTTTCAACATACGTAGCTATTACCCTCGAAAACTAAAACTTTTGAAATAGGAAAAGAGCCTTTAATCACATTCTTTACCATTCGCAATCATAAAATAGTCTAATATCTTCATTTTTTCAACATACGTAGCTATTACCCTCGAAAACTAAAACTTTTGAAATAGGAAAAGAGCCTTTAATCACATTCTTTACCATTTGCAATCATAAAATAGTCTAATATCTTCATTTTTTCAACATACGTAGCTATTACC
>NC_088863.1:65369701-65427392 GCF_032884065.1 Artemia franciscana | reverse complement strand
TTTTTCCCATGGACCATTATATGTTGCATGTTCAAGAGTCGGTAAACCTGACAATCTATTTATATGCAAAGACAATGGGACAGCAAAGAATGTTGTATATTCGCAAGTTTTACGTAGTTAAAACCATATATATATATATATATATATATATATATATATATATACTAGCTGTTGGGGTGGCGCTTCGCGCCACCCCAACACCTAGTTGGTGGGGGCGCTTCGCGCCCCCCCCAAGCCCCCCCGCGCGCGTAAGTCGTTACGCGCCATATTAGTTACGCGCCATATTAGTTACGCGCCATTGTAGTTGTGTCCCTGTGTCCCACCTGTGAATATAGATAGATTTATATATGTGTTTCAAACTACGTAAAAATTGCGAATATACAACATTCTTGGCTTTCCCATTGTCTGTCCATATACAAAGCCGTATGTACTAATAATGACGTCATATGCAAACGTTCTTTTTACAAACAAACAAACATGCATACACACAACTCGTTTTTATATAGATAGATAGATAGATAGATACAATACAAATTAACTACGTAAAACTTGTGAATATACAACAGTCTGTTCCGAAATACAACTAACTTCGTAAAACTTGAGAATATACAACATTCTTCGCTGTCCAATTCTCGCTGCATATAAATAGATTGTCAGGTTTACCGACCCTCGAACATGCAACGTACAATTGTCCATGGGAAAAACAATCAGTATTAAGATCAATACCACATTTTTCTAATGATTGACCTTGAGCTTTGTTAATGGTGATTGCAAATGCTAATCGAATTGGGAATTGCAATCTTTTAAATTGAAAAGGCAGATCTGTTGGAATCATGGGAATGCGAGGAATAAGAACAGCCTCACCCTCAAAAGGCCCTGTCAGGATTGTGGCCTCTATTAGGTTTTCCATTGTTTTTTTTACGGCAAGTCGAGTGCCATTGCAAAGCTTTGGTGGGTTTATGTTACGTAACAATATTATTGGTACGCCTATTTTTAGTTGTAGCACGTGTGGTGGAAACCCTGAAAGATCTATGGAATTTAAAAATTCAGATGGATAATTAACCGCTTCATTTGGTTCCAAAACTGTGTCGACTGACTTGTAAAGGACTGCCTGGTCTTGAATCTTGGTCAAAACAATATTGTTGATTTCGTGGACGTCTATATTCTTGGGTGCGAGAATCGCTCTTTCACTTAGCCATTTATTATTTTTATAATTTTTTAGAATATTCGGAAATATATTTTCAATCAATTCATTTTTGGACGTCACTAAATTACAGAAATCAGCAGGTAGTTGTATACGTCCTGAAATTGAGTCTACTGGGAGCTTTCCGTTTCCCATTGCTAGCAATTGATCTGAAAATGTTTGACCAGAGTCATCGTTTTGCAATCGGACACGCATATTTGTAGTTAATTTTAATGTTTTTACGTGTGCCCATAAATTAGAATTTTTCAGGCAAGCATTCATTTCGTCTGCAGGAGTTGATCTAGGTATTATAGGTAATGTTTGCCTGAAATCTCCTGCAAGCAATATTAATGTGCTGCCAAAGGGTTTCGAATTCCCTCTTAAATCTTTCAAGCATTGATCCAGAGCCTCGAGCGATTTTTTGTGTGCCATTGTGCACTCATCCCAAATAATAAGTTTGCATTGCTGCAATACTTTACCCATCCCAGATGATTTGGAAATATTGCACGTGGGAGTTTCTGTAGAATGCAAGTTCAGAGGCAATTTCAAAGCGGAATGAGCAGTTCTTCCACCAGGCAGCAATGTTGCGGCTATTCCGGACGACGCAATTGCCAACGCTATATCATTTTTAGATCGAATTGATGCCAGAATCAGTTTTATCACAAACGTTTTACCAGTACCTCCTGGCGCATCCAAAAAGAAAATTTCTCCAACGTTGTTATCGACACAATGCATTATCGTATCATAAATGTCTTTTTGTTCCGACGTTAACTTGGAAATGTTATTTTGTACATACGACAATAGATCACTCGTACTGTAACTTTGTTCACGATCCAATTCTACACATGTCGAAACAGCAGCGATACGGTTAGGTGAAGGCATTCCCAAACCCTGAAGAGGTTTGTTTGCCATACTTATGCAAATATCTTCTATAACAACTAAAGTGTAGTTATAAATTTCTGGTGTAAAATCAAAAGTCATGTCTGACGTCTCTAACTGTTTTCGATGAAGTATATCTTCGGACATTTTTGACTTATATTTTTCCCATAACTCTGTAGGAGCTGATGGAGAGCAAGTTGTTAAAATGATGCCAAACAATGCACGAATTTGACTTGGGGTTGACGTTTCGCACGCGTCATTGATGCAGTTATCCCAGTGTTGGTCATTCTCCAATAAATTCAGAGCTTGGCATGCACTACGGTAAGTGTCATGTATAGTACCATTTACAGTCCTCAAATACTCAAAGGATGTCGGACCGGGTACATTCACCAAAAGCAGGCGTAGAAAGAAGCATTCATGTTGATTGGGGTGAACGGTGTAGAGTCTTCCTATCGTGGTATCTTTGAAGATGGTAGGTTGGCCGTCGACTGACTTACCCTGTTTTCGACGTTCAAATACTTTATTTTTAGTATTCCACGTGTAATACGAAGGCACTTCAGTATACAGCAGTTTTTTCGCAAAAGAATCATTTTTGCAAAGCGAAAAAAAAGCTGTTAATGTTGTATCCGGTGGATTCAGGACTCTTTGTTGCACGTTGGTTTCCGTGAAATAAACACGTTGACCATTCTGTAAATGTACCGCTAAGTGAACAACAGCTGGACTACGTTCATGTATCGGAAATGAAAGAATTCGCCAAACAGCTTCATTACTGCTTATGTATCTTCCAGCCTGATATTCTACGATTTCATCGAAATCTTTGATTTCGGACTGCAAGCCAAAAACTGCCATGTCACTGCCTTTGTTGACGTATTTACATATATATTTTATTGCCTTTACGGAGTTACAGTATTCAACGTTTATATGTGCATTAAATGTTTTGGATAATAAAGGGGAATATGGAACAACCCACTGGTTATCTACTTCGATGGTGGTACCGTTACGCTTCTTTATTATTGCTGTTTTACCGCCATCTTCAGTAGATCTTCTTCTATATTGTGGGTAACCATCATTGCCAGTAATTGTTGTGGGTACTAAAAGTCGAGGATATTGCTTTGTGCACCTTCCTTTGGCCATGCATGGTGAATTTTCGTTCAGTGCACCGCAAGGTCCATGTATCATATTTTTTACAATAATATCATGTAACCCCTTATCGACATTTTTATCAGGTATTTCAGCGGAAATCACATCATCAATTTCGTTTGAAGTAATTTTTTTATGTAGCCAGATTAGTATATGTGCGTGTGGCAAACCTCGTTTTTGCCATTCCACTGAGTACATCCAGCATCGCACTGACCCAAACACTTCATGTTTTACAAGGTAGTTTATCAGTGATTTCAACTTTTGCCGGAAGACACGTGCCGTAATGTCATGCCTATGAACCGCCGATTGTCCTTGAAGTAAAAGCTGCAGTATCTCGTCCCAAGATTGATTACATGTAAATGTAATAAATAAATCTGGACGACCATAGAGACGAACATACGCAATAGCATCTTGAGCATATTTCTTTTTTCACATTCTCTTTTAGCAGCAAGTCTGCTTCTGCGTTGCTCTGGTAGTTCCTCGGCATGCTTTCTTTTTTCACATTCTCTTTTAGCAGCAAGTCTGCTTCTGCGTTGCTCTGGTAGTTCCTCGGCATGCTTTCTTTTTTCACTTTCTCTTTTAGCAGCAAGTCTGCTTTCGCGTTGCTCTGGTAGTTCCTCGGCACGCTTTCTTTTCTGACTTTCTCTATCACCAGCAAGTTTTCTGGCATAGACTCTTTGAGCATCTTCATCAGTCATTATAAACTTAAGCATTAATAGAATTCTACACGAACATCCGTCTTATATAACTTGAATGACGTCACGCCTTCAAAGCAAAAATGATGCCTTCAAAGCAAAAATGATGGCAGCTAATTTCATGACGTCAGCCGAAACATGACGGCGAACATATGTCTTATATAACTTGAATGACGTCACCTTCAAAGCAAAAATGACGGCAACTAATTTCATGACGTCAGCCGAAACATGACGTCACCTGACACATCCATCCACACATCCACAGACAGACAACTTATTTTTATATATATAGATATACTAGCTGTTGGGGTGGCGCTTCGCGCCACCCCAACACCTAGTTGGTGGGGGCGCTTCGCGCCCCCCCCAAGCCCCCCCCGCGCGCGTAAGTCGTTACGCGCCATAATAGTTACGCGCCATTGTAGTTGTGTCCCTATGTCCCACCTGTGAATATAGATATATATATATATATATGGTTTTAACTACGTAAAACTTGCGAATATACAACATTCTTTGCTGTCCCATTGTCTTTGCATATAAATAGATTGTCAGGTTATCCCCCTGTTTCCCCCGGTGTCCCCGTTGTAGTTGTGTCCCTGTGTCCCGGTCGTCATTTATATTCCCTGTGTCCCGGGTCCCGGTCATCATTTGTATCCCGGTGTCCCGGTCTGTATATACATTCGTTTTTTAGTTTTGTTTTTCTCCTTTATTTTTTTCCTTTTTTTTTCTTTTTTAGCTTATTTAGATTTTTAGATTTTTTAGTTTTTTTTATTAGTTTTTAGTTTTTATTTCTTTTTAGTTTTTTTGTCCCGGTCGTCATTTATATCCCCCTGTTTCCCCCGGTGTCCCCGTTGTAGTTGTGTCCCTGTGTCCCGGTCGTTATTTATATTCCCTGTGTCCCGGTCGTCATTTGTATCCCGGTGTACCGGTCTGTATATACATTCGTTTTTTAGTTTTGTTTTTCTCCTTTATTTTTTTCCTTTTTTTTCTTTTTTAGTTTATTTAGATTTTTAGATTTTTTAGTTTTTTTATTAGTTTTTAGTTTTTTTTTCTTTTTAGTTTTTTTGTAGTTTTTACCTTCTTTTTAGTTTTGTTAATTTTTTTTTTTACTTGTGTCCTGGTCGTCATTTATACTCCCTGTGTCCCGGTGCTTTGTTGATTGCTAATCGAACATTCCTTTTGTCCTGGTCGCTTTCTCTTTGAGTGTCGTCATTTATTTTTTTCTTTTTTAGTTCTTTTAGTTTTTACCTTTTTTAGTTTTTTTTTAGTTTTTAGTTTTTTTAGTTTTTTACCTTTTTTTAGTTTTTTTAGTTTTTTAGCTTTTTTATTTTTTTTATTAGTTTTTAGTTTTTTTGTAGTTTTTGCCTTTTTTTTTAGTTTTTTGTCCTGGTCGCTTTCTCTTTGAGTGTCGTCATTTTTTAGTTTTTTCCTTTTTTTCTTTTTAGTTTTTTATTGGTTTTTACCTTTATTTTAGCTTATTTTTCAGTTTTTTCCTTTTTTTTAGTTTTTTTTTATTTTTTATTTTTTTTAGTTTTTTACCTTTTTTTAGTTTTTTTAGTTTTTTTAGTTTTTTAGCTTTTTTACTTTTTTTATTAGTTTTTAGTTTTTTTTTGTAGTTTTTGCCTTTTTTTAGTTTTTTCAGTTTTTTTTTTAGTTTTTTATTGGTTTTTACCTTTATAGTTTTTTTAGTTTTTTAGCTTTTTTATTTTTTTTATTAGTTTTTAGTTTTTTTTGTAGTTTTTGCCTTTTTTTAGTTTTTTCAGTTTTGACGTCACCTAATCCAGTTTTTTCAGGTGACGTCACCTGACACATCCATCCACACATCCATCCACACATCCATCCACAGACAACTTATTTTTATATATATAGATATATATATATATATATATATATATATATCTTCTATATATATAAAAATAAGTTGTCTGTCTGTGGATGTGTGGATGGATGTGTGGATGGATGTGTCAGGTGACGTCACCTGAAAAAACTGGATTAGGTGACGTCAAAACTGAAAAAACTAAAAAAAGGCAAAAACTACAAAAAAAACTAAAAACTAATAAAAAAAATAAAAAAGCTAAAAAACTAAAAAAACTATAAAGGTAAAAACCAATAAAAAACTAAAAAAAAAACTGAAAAAACTAAAAAAAGGCAAAAACTACAAAAAAAACTAAAAACTAATAAAAAAAGTAAAAAAGCTAAAAAACTAAAAAAACTAAAAAAAGGTAAAAAACTAAAAAAAATAAAAAATAAAAAAAACTAAAAAAAAGGAAAAAACTGAAAAATAAGCTAAAATAAAGGTAAAAACCAATAAAAAACTAAAAAAAAAAAGGAAAAAACTAATAAATGACGACACTCAAAGAGAAAAAAAAGGCAAAAACTACAAAAAAAACTAAAAACTAATAAAAAAAATAAAAAAGCTAAAAAACTAAAAAAACTAAAAAAAGGCAAAAACTACAAAAAAAACTAAAAACTAATAAAAAAGCTAAAAAACTAAAAAAACTAAAAAAAAGGCAAAAACTACAAAAAAACTAAAAACTAATAAAAAAAATAAAAAAGCTAAAAAACTAAAAAAAACTAAAAAAACTAAAAAAAGGTAAAAAACTAAAAAAACTAAAAACTAAAAAAAACTAAAAAAGGTAAAAACTAAAAGAACTAAAAAAGAAAAAAATAAATGACGACACTCAAAGAGAAAGCGACCAGGACAAAAGGAATGTTCGATTAGCAATCAACAAAGCACCGGGACACAGGGAGTATAAATGACGACCCGGGGGAAACAGGGGGACATAAATGACGACCGGGACAAAAAAACTAAAAAGAAAAAAAAACTAAAAACTAATAAAAAAACTAAAAAATCTAAAAATCTAAATAAGCTAAAAAAGAAAAAAAAAGGAAAAAAATAAAGGAGAAAAACAAAACTAAAAAACGAATGTATATACAGACCGGGACACCGGGATACAAATGACGACCGGGACCCGGGACACAGGGAATATAAATGACGACCGGGACACAGGGACACAACTCCGGTACACCGGGATACAAATGACGACCGGGACACAGGGAATATAAATGACGACCGGGACACAGGGACACAACTACAACGGGGACACCGGGGGAAACAGGGGGATATAAATGACGACCGGGACAAAAAAACTAAAAAGAAAAAAAAACTAAAAACTAATAAAAAAACTAAAAAATCTAAAAATCTAAATAAGCTAAAAAAGAAAAAAAAAGGAAAAAAATAAAGGAGAAAAACAAAACTAAAAAACGAATGTATATACAGACCGGGACACCGGGATACAAATGACGACCGGGACCCGGGACACAGGGAATATAAATGACGACCGGGACACAGGGACACAACTACAACGGGGACACCGGGGGAAACAGGGGGATGTAAATGACGACCGGGACACCGGGACAGGGAATGGTCGATTAGCAATCACCATCAACAAAGCTCAAGGGCAATCATTAGAATCATGAGGTATAGATCTGAATACAGATTGTTTTCCCATGGACCATTATATGTTGCATGTTCAAGAGTCGGTAAACCTGACAATCTATTTATATGCAAAGACAATGGGACAGCAAAGAATGTTGTATATTCGCAAGTTTTACGTAGTTAAAACCATATATATATATCTATCTATATTCACAGGTGGGACATAGGGACACAACTACAATGGCGCGTAACTATTATGGCGCGTAACGACTTACGCGCGCGGGGGGGCTTGGGGGGGGCGCGAAGCGCCCCCACCAACTAGGTGTTGGGGTGGCGCGAAGCGCCACCCCAACAGCTAGTATATATATATATATATATATATATATATATATATATATATATATATATATATATATATATATATATATATATATATATATATATATATATATCTATATTCACAGGTGGGACATAGGGACACAACTACAATGGCGCGAAACAGGGGGATATAAATGACGACCGGGACAAAAAAACTAAAAAGACAAAAAAACTAAAAACTAATAAAAAAACTAAAAAATATAAAAATCTAAATAAGCTAAAAAAGAAAAAAAAAGGAAAAAAATAAAGGAGAAAAACAAAACTAAAAAAACGAATGTATATACAGACCGGGAAACCGGGATACAAATGACGACCGGGACACAGGGAATATAAATGACGACCGGGACACAGGGACACAACTACAACGGGGACACCGGGGGAAACAGGGGGATGTAAATGACGACCGGGACACCGGGACAGGGAATGGTCGATTAGCAATCACCATCAACAAAGCTTAAGGGCAATCATTAGAATCATGAGGTATAGATCTGAATACAGATTGTTTTCCCATGGACCATTATATGTTGCATGTTCAAGAGTCGGTAAACCTGACAATCTATTTATATGCAAAGACAATGGGACAGCAAAGAATGTTGTATATTTGCAAGTTTTACGTAGTTAAAACCATATATATATATATATATATATATATATATATATATATATATATATATATATATATATATATATATATATCTATCTATATTCACAGGTGGGACATAGGGACACAACTACAATGGCGCGTAACTATTATGGCGCGTAACGACTTACGCGCGCGGGGGGGCTTGGGGGGGGCGCGAAGCGCCCCCACCAACTAGGTGTTGGGGTGGCGCGAAGCGCCACCCCAACAGCTAGTAGATATATATATAAAAATAAGTTGTTTGTGTGGCGACTGACGTCATGTTTTTTGACTGACGTCATTACAAGGATTGAGCATTATACCGTCATGAAGTTGTTTGTCGGCTGACGTCATGTTGTTATGACGTCAAAGGCTTTGTATATAACGTCATTATAAGTATATAAGAAGGCCTTTCAAAGAGAAATTTTTAATTTAAAATGACAGAAGAACCTACAATGGCAGAAGAAATAGCCGAGAAAGCTGCTCAAAGAGCTAATGCCAAAGGGCTTGCGGCTAATAGAGAAAGTAAGAAAAGAAAGCATGCCGAGGAAACACCACAACAGCGTGAAAACAGGCTTGCCGCTAATAGAGAAAGCATGAAAAGAAAGGGGGCCGAGGAATCACAACATCGAAGAGAAATTTTTAACATAGATCTTAAAATGACAGAAGAACCTACAATGGCAGAAGAAACAGCCGATGAAGCTACTCAAAGAGCTAATGCCAAAAGGCTTGCGGCTAATAGAGAAATTAAGAAAAGAAAGCGTGCCGAGGAAACACAACAACAGCGTGAAAACAGGCTTGCGGCTAATAGAGAAAGTATGAAAAGAAAGGGTGCCGAGGAATCACAACATCAAAGAGAAATTTTTAACATAGATCTTAACATGACAGAAGAACCAACAATGGCAGAAGAAACAGCCGATTAAACTGCTCAAAGAGCTAATACCAAAAGGCTTGCGGCTAATAGAAAAAGTAAGAAAAGAAACCGTGCCGAGGAAACACAACAACAGCCTGAAAACAGGCTTGCGGCTAATAGAGAAAGTATGAAAAGAAAGCGTGCCTAGGAATCACAACATCAAAGAGGAATTTTTAATATACATCTGAAAATGACAGAAGAACCTACAATAGCAGAAGAAAAAGCCAAGGAGGCTAATGCCAAAAGGCTTGCGGCTAATAGGGAAAGTAAGAAAAGAAAGTGTACCGAGGAATCACAACAACAACGTGAAAACAGGCTTGCGTCTCAAAGAGAAATCACCAAAAGAAAGCGTGCCGAGGAATCACAAGAGCAACCTGAAACAACCTGGACAGCGAGAGTCAAAACGCGTCAAAACTGAAAATGATTGCGATGATGATTGGGTTTGGGATTTTGACTTGGATAAGGTTATCAATGCCTACCAGATTTTAGTTAAAAGAAACAAAGGTTTGGCGATATGCATTTCATAGTAACGAAAGACAAGTCAAGGTAAAACAAACCAAACAACTTGAAATTGATACCAATGATAAAAAAACGACTTTGAAGGGACTATCGTTTCCCAGTTGCAACATCTTTTCCAAATAAATAATAATTTAGTGCTTTTGTTCAAAACATCAATCGAATTGATGCCTACTGATACGCAACTATCAACGAAGTGGCAATCGTTATGGTCGGTGATTTGTATATGACGCTAAAGGCTTTGTATATGACGTCATTATAAGTATATAAGAAGGCGTTTCAAAGAGAAATTTCTATTAAACTCATCGATGCTACGATGCCCTACAATATCCTATCATTTTTTGGAATGGAGCCGACGGCTATCACTTTAATATTAAATTGATAAATCCAGCCATTAACAAAGAAATTATAAGAAATGCAGCGCAATGAAATATTAAGCCTATAGATTAATGATTCGACATTTATTACATTTATACGTAATTCATCTTGGGATTACATACAACAGCTTTTACATCCTGGACAATCGCCGGTTCATAGACATGACATTACGGCCCGTGTCTTCTGGCAAAAGTTGCTCTCCTTCATCTCCTACAGAGTTATGGGAGAAATACAAATCACAAATGGCCGAGAATATACTCCACCGAATACGGCTAGAAAGGTCAGATATGACCTTGGACTTTACAACAGAAATTTGTAACTGCACTTTAGTTATGATTGAAGATTTGGGCTTATCTATTGCAAACAAATTTCTCAAACATTTGGGAATGCCTTCACCTAACCGCACTGCTTCTATTTCTACATGTGTAGAATGGGGTCGTGAAAAAAGTTACAACACAATTGATATATAGTCGTATGTTACAGACCAGGACAACGGGACACCGGGACACAAGGAATATAAACGACGACCGGGACACTCAAAGAGAAGTTACAGGCCGGGACACAAATGACAAGCGGGACACAGGGAATATAATTGGCGACCGGGACACTCAAAGAGAAATTACAGACCGAGACACCGGGACACAAATGACGACCGGGACACAGGGACACAACTTCAACGAGGACGCCGGAAGGGCACATGGGGGATATACAAATGACGTCGGGGACACAGGGAATATTCGATTAGCAATTACCATCAACAAAGCCCAAGGGCAATATGTAGAAAAATGCGGTATAGATCTGAATACGGATTGTTTTCCCATGGACAATTATATGTTGCGTGTTCAAGAGTCAGTAAATCTGACAATCTATTTATATGCACAGACAATGGGACAGCGAAGAATATTGTATATTCGCAAGTTTTACGTAGTTAAAAACATATACATATCTATCTATATTCACAGGTGGGACACAGGGAAACAACTACAATGGCGCGTAACGATTTAAGCGCGCGGGGGGGCTTGGGAGAAGCATGAAGCCACCCCCCCCTACTAGGTATTGGTGTGGCGCAAAGCGCCACACCATCAGCTCTGTCTCGAATATGTATTGCAGGGATGCCATGCGTTAGTCACATATTGCCACAGTGGCATGAATTGCTATGAAACATCGCAGTCTAACAAATAAATGGCAAATGTTTGATGTTCAAAGAAAACCAGTGGCCTTTTGTAGTTCACAAAGTTATATTTGAAAGGAAAATAATGAAAAACCCTTAGGTATGATATTGTGGGCCAGAGAGTGCTATCGTGCAGGTGCGTTGTGCCACGCTGCCCTCAATTGCCAGGAGTTGGGGATTTTTCATTAAGTTTAAACGATCTATTCTAATGCAAACGGATATTTTTGCAGAAAAATTCTCAAAATTCCGTATGTGTGATAATACTTGCCCGAAGGTACCGTCTGTCAGCCATTTTTTGGCCGAGACTGGGAATTGCCTTGAAACATCGCAATCTAACAATCAAATTTAAGTCTTTACTGTTCAAATAACGATAATGGCTATTTTTGGCTTATAAATTTAGTTTATAGGTGTGATAGTTTACGCCAGAGGGTGTCATCGGGCTGGTTCATTGTGCTCCGCTGGTTTCAATTGCCAGGAGTCCTCACAAGGAACACTAATGGGGATGTTTAATTAGGTTTAAACGATCAAGTCTAGTGAAAACAGAAATTTTTTTTCAGGAAATGCTTGAAAATGCCATATATCTATGATAATGGTTGCCAGAGGCTGCTTTTTGTCCGCCATTGAGCGTCATAGGCTGAGAATTTCAATAAAAATTACAGTCTAACACTGAAATGGCAAGTTTCCCCTGTTCAAATAAAAACAATGGTTAATTTTATTTTATGAGGTTATTTTGTAAGAATTAGGTTGAAAAACCCTTAGGTGTGATAATTTGCACCAGAGGGTGTCATCATACCAGTAAATTGTGCCACGGTAACCGAAATTGCGTGGAGTCATCAGGAGAAACGCTGTTGGGGATTTTTCATTAAGTTTAAATGATCGATTCTACTGTAAACAGATATTTGTGCAGGAAAATACCCAAAAATGCCATATGTGAGATAAGTCTTGCCAGAGGGGCCATGTGTCAGTTATTGATTGTCATATGCTTAGAATGGCCATGGAACATCGCGATCTAATAACAAAATGGCTAGTTTTCACTGTTCAAATAAAAACATTGGTATTTTTAGCTTATAGGCCTATTTTTATAGGAAGAAGCTTGAAAACCCGTCAGTGTGTAATGTACGCCAGAGGGTGTCATCGGGCTGGTGCATTATGCCATGCTGGCCTCAGTTCCCAGTAATAATCAGAAGAGTCACTATTGGATTTTTTCATTAATTTAAACCATCGATTCTAGTGTAAACGGATAATTTTTGCAGTAAAATGCCAGAAAAATGCCTTGTGTCTGAAAGTACTTGCCAGTGGGTGCCGTGTGTCCTTCATTGATTGTCACAGGCTGGGAATCGCCAGAAAAGCGATTCCCTGGGAAAAAAGGTGGGAAAACACCAAGAAAAATGAACAAAATATAGAGTTAATACATATGTCCAGCACCCCCTTGAATTTATCTCTAATAGTCACCCCCTCCTCCCAATAGATCTACATTTATAGGTTAAACGTAACGGTTTTCATGCCGTATTATAAATTGATGTTGTGGACATATTATGGCGAATTTTTAAGCCATTATGTTGATAATCCTTAATTGAATGACTTTCTAGTTAAAAATGTCTCCCTCCTACCTTTATAATATTGATTTTAGTCATTGGCAAATCCATAGAGGAATAAAGGGGATACATCCCCCAAGTAGGGAAAATTTTACATTCTCATTGATCTTGACTAATATTAAAAGATAATGTATGCTGCATATCTTATTGTGATAAGGATAAAAAGTAGTAATTTGTTATTTTAATGAAATAAAATTTAAAACCAAACCAATTTAGACACTAAACATACACTACAAACTACAAAGGAACATTACAAAAGAACTACAAAGGGCACTACAAAGGAAGGCTGCTGCCAAGTAAGCCGTGTGCTGTTATAAGCTTGGGCTGCTAAGATCATTGAACTTCATTTTAAGCACTTGGGTACTTTTTTAGTGTTTATACAGAACTCTAAAGCTCTATTTATTTATTTATTTATTTTCTTTATTTCCCTCAAAAAATGAGGAGTACGCTACATATAATATAAAGAAAAAACAACTGATAACACTTACAATCAAAACCTATCAAATATTGATCGAACACTTAAAAAAAAAAAAAAAAAAAAAAAAAAAAAAAAAAAAAAAAAAAAAAAAAAAAAAAAAAAATTAATTAATCGTCCATATCGAAATAAAAATTATCAATTACATACTTTTTTTGAAAAGGATACAGTTGGCTGATAGCAAACCTTAGTTGGTTGACAAAAACCTTAGGTGAAATGGAAATCACTTTAAAATACATAAGGGGAAAGGTTATGATGGAGCTTCCTCTATGAGCGGTCAGTTTCAAGATTAAAACTTACAAGATTAAAACGTAAAGTAATTACAAAGCCCAAGAAGCTTAGCTTGTAATGGGCCAACAAAACAAAAATAAATCACTTATAAATTAAATACAAAAAAAAAATCAAACGAACAAACAAACTGAAGCAAGACAAAGATGTTTATCATATAGGAGATATAGAAGAAAAATCAAACATATAACTGAAAAAGAATTGAAATGAGGAAAAGAAATAAAAATTAGGATGCTATGCAGAAATATTTTAGAATCTGAAAAATATATTAAGTAAAGAGAAGAGAGACATATAAATTAGGGTAAAATAATAATAATATTAATGAAAACCAAAAAACAACATTAAACTGGAAATACCAGACGAGAAACTGTCTGTACAGAGAGAAATAGAGATACAGCAGGAGGGACAGAGTTCCATAGTAGAACTGATTGATAAACAGGGGATCTCTCAGCTGCTGCTGATGATCGTTTGGGTAAAATAAAATCTGTGAGAAGAACTTCTTAAGGAAAAGGAGTACCCACCTTAATCTGTCCATAAGAAAAACTGCTGCAGAGACGGTGGTATAAGTGTACCTAGAAAAGCAGAGTGAGCTAAATAAAGATTACTTTTACCTACAATGCGATCCAGCGAAGTTATTCCAGTATCATTATATGGATTAGAGGAAGGGCAAAGCCGACAGAAAAGAAAAGTAGCCTTCACTGCCCTATTTTGGGCTCTTTGAAGTGAGCAGAGAAGAGATTTTTGTATTAACTCAAACAGAGCAACAAGAAGAAAAGTAAAAATAAATAAAAGCATTGTAAAGTGTGTATAAGTATCCATGATAGTTTTTTTTGAATTATTATATGTAGATGTTTTTGTGGTTTTTGTTTTTTCCAAACCCCTCTAAAAGACATTTGCAATAAAGTGCAAGAGGAACAATAAGCTAGATAATTTCTGTGAATTTGCAACTAAAATGCTAGTTTTTTTTACAAGTTACTCCTTAGAAGGTGGAGAAATTTTTAGAGTTCTCTCGAACACTGAACTGAAGGAGTAACCTTAAAAATAAACATTAAGATGTTGAAGTAAAGCGTTTTCTAAAGATGACTCTTTCTAGTTGAGATTTCTAGAAACATTGGACACTTTTTTATTGGGTATTAGTAGCCTTATTGGTGAGAGTGATGTCATGAAAATAAACACATATTTTCTCCAAGTGAGACCAGAGGAAAATCATCGAAATTCTGAGAACCTTAATGAGTGGCCATGGTTTCAGCGGTAGCTGCAACCTAGTAAAGAACGAACCATAGCCCATAGTAACCAAATGTTGAAAAAGCGTTAAAAACTGCATAATGAAAAAACTGCTATCTGACGCTAAATCGGAAAGGGTAACGATTATTTCGATTCGTCTTAAAAGTAGAAGTTTACTGAGAAAAGAAACTTATGGTGATTTTGAAGAAATCATTGATTTTGAATTTGAGATCAAAATGAAAAGTTTGCCATTGGAATCAACAGGATTAAAATCATGCACAATAAAATCACAATCCCCCTCCTTGAACAGCAAGGAAAATCCCTTTTTGCATCTTTAGCACTGATTTACCTCCCTTTTTTTTCTTTTTTTTTTAACAGGCTAGCGGGATACCAGAATATCATAAAGCGATGCTTAATAGCTAATTCAAAAGCTAATTTTCATATCTATGTGCATTTTATAAGTTCCTCAACCTGTAGGTGCCATATGGCACTAAAAAGACACTTTGTGCCATTTCTCAAAGTGTGGCACCAGCAGGCTACCAGAATATCGTACATAGATCTTTTGTAGCTCATATAAAAGATATTTCCCATATCCACGTCTTTCGTATAAGCTCCACCATCAGCGAATTCCAACTAGCACTAAAAAAGGCACTTTTGATGCCGCGTTTTAAGTAGAAAAGCTGGGGCTATTGGGATAGCAGGACTTTCAATAGTGATGTTTAATGTCTCATTTGAAAGCTATTGATCATATATACATGCTTTTTTTCAGACCATTCGTAAGTGCGATATAGCACTCAATACAACAATTTTAGTGCCACTTCTTAATTGAAAAAGCTCTGAAGTACAAAACAGACACTATTGTAATAGTTATATTCTAGAAACCTTAACTAGAGGCTTAAGATCTCTTCCGTACAATTCCCCTCCCAACCCCCTTAATAACTTTCATAAATCGTCTGCTCATCAATATGCTACTGAAGCACTAGCACGCTACCATAATGTCGTAAATAGATGTTTAATGGCTCAATTAAAAGTCATTGCCTATATTTAATAGGTTTTTAAATAGTCTACCATCTACTAGATTTCACAGATTTAAATGTTAATTAGTTTTTGGGGAGACTATACAATGAACTCTTTGTCATGGCTGAAGCAAGCATTAGCTGCAACCTAGTAAAGAGCGAACCACAGCCCATAGTAACTATAAGTTAAAAATATTAAAACGGTCTTTTTTTCAGGTCTAGCGGGTAACTAGCACACTAAAAAGAATGCTTAAGGACTTATTCAAAGACATTCTCTCATATATACGGGGCTTATATAAATTCTGCAGTCTACAAGCACCATATGGCACGAAAAAAACACTTCTTATGCTGTGTCTCCAGGGGTGGGGCTAGCGGGCTACTATAACATCTTAAGTAGATTTTTGATAGCTAATATAAAAAATTCCTATAAATTCCACCATCTGCGAATTTTAAATGGCACTAAAAATGACACTTTTGGTGCCATGTCTCAAATGTGATGTTTAGTGTCTCATTTTAAAGCTATTGATCGTATATACATACTTTTTTTCAATTTTACCATTCGTAAGTGCGATATAGCACTCAATACAACAATTTTAGTGCCACTTCTCAAGTGGAAAAGCTCTGAAGTACAAAACAGGCACTATTGTAATAGTTATATTCTAGAAACCTTAACTGGAGGTTTGAGATCTCTCCCGTACACATCCCCTCCAAACTAGGAAAAGCCAGGGCTTGTAGGCTGCAAGAACTTTTTAGAGTGATGTTTATTGGCTCATTTCAAAAGTTTTGCTCAAATCTACGTGCTTTTTATCAATTCTACCATTTGTAAATGAGATATAGCACTGAAAGTAGCACTTTTGATGCCACTTCTTAAGTGGAAAATCTTGTAGTAATTACTGTCCAAAACTCTTAACTAGGGGTTTGCAAGAACACCTGCCGCAAATTCCTCCTCAAGGCCCCCTTCATAAGCTAAGCAATTAAAGTCCTACAAATACCGATATATTACATTACATTATTAGAGGTGTGTTTCTCTTAGTGCAGCGCTAGAGTTCAAATTAGATTGCCATGAGTTCATTTCCAGCTTGGATTTCTTTTCCATTCATGGTTTGTCCCTTCTTATGAACATATCTCAGATAGTCCATTATTTTTTGTCAGGCTACATACTCACTTTTTACTTCCAAATTAATATTCCTGGTTTTTATGCTTGACTTTTTTGTTTTCAGTAAAGTGCTAGTTTTCCATAATCCTAAAAGTATAGGGAAACCCAATTAGTTGGTTTATTTGTGCTAGTTTTATTGATATATATTCAATAGGCTTTGTGGTCCGTTTTAAGTTTCAACTTCGCTTTTTACTTCCCTCAGAAGAACTCTGTTTTTTTTTTTAATTTATAGCAAAAACAAACAGGAATGCAGAAAGGAACCCAAGCACTCCAAGAAGTTGAGATACATCAGGATTTACATAAAATAACAGAATCAATAGAAGGTCATGGGTCAAAAATGGAAAAGTGAAGTTAAAAATGATATGGAACTCTTGTGCCAGCTCTATTCCCATTTACTGGAGAGGAAGCCTTAACTATTTTGTCAAAACAATTTCATAAAATAAAAACAGATAAATATCCAATAATAGGACAAACTAAGGGATTGTAATGTTTTTCATTTATATTAAATCACCAAAAAAGAATACATAGTGCTACCTTGTTGATACCTTGATGCTAAGCCAGCTATGTGCAGAATTATCAATTATGATGAACAAAATGGCTATCTCAAATTTTTGATCGGATGTTTTTGAAGAAAAGGGGTGTGGAGGGGGTGCAGTTGCCCTCCAATCTTTTTGTTGTGTTAAAGGGCATTAAAACTCTCATTCTCCATTCGAATGAGATCTCTCATGATGCTCTGGGACCACTGCATTGATACGATCACCCCTGAAGAATGAAAAAAAGCAAAAAGACACCTAATCGTTATATTTCTTCTGGCAAAACAGCTGGCAAGTTATTTTATACATAACCCTAAAAAAGCAGTGAGAATTTTAATTTTTGGGATTTTTTTTTACCATTACAATTATATGCAGTAACCAATTCCTTTGCTTTATCGAAAATTTTGTTAAAATACATGATTTTTTAAAAAGACACGAAAAATAAAATCAGGGTAAGTGAACTTGAGAAATCGAGAAGTAGATGTTGTCAATTACTCCTTTCGAATTATGTTTAAACGGAAATGAACTGATTATAACCCTATATTTGGTATAATGACCGTTAATGGAAGATATTAAAACTCCCCCCCCCCACCTTACCCAAAATGTTTATCAGGCTCATTGAAACGTAACAAAAATGAATGCAAGCAAGATTTTATCATGATAATTGATTTTTTTTAAACTAAGTTTTTCTGAGGGGAGTATTCTTCCCTTAAAAATCTCCCCACCCCAGCAAAATACCACCCTATAAATGTCCGAATATTTCCCAGTAGCAAATACTAAGTTATATATGAACTATTAGCAAGTTAAGTTATTTACAACCTTTTCAAGTGTTACTATGGAAAATAAATGAAACAATGGATGGACACATTCGAATAGCTTGATTTCATTCTTTTCGAAATACTAAAAGAAAATGTTAAGAAAAGCCTCCGTCAATCCAGAAATTATCAGGAAAAAAAATTAAGCTCAAAATCGCTCAATTTTTAGCAGGGAATCGTGATTTTTAGTGTAGTAAGGCAGACATAATTATATAGAAGAAACAAAACCATGATTTAATATTTCAAAGCCTTAAAAAAATAGAAACAAAACTTATTTTTAATATTTTGCTATGAAACGAATCATTTCTTTTAAAAAGGTTAGTTAGCGAATTTTCCAACAAAGAGGAACATTTTGATGGTTACAGAATAATAAAAATTGGTCTAATGCATTAAGTAAGCCGCGAAGAATTCGGGGTTCTTAGGGAGACGTAACCTGAAAAAGACTGAGAACTTCTGGATCAGGGTATCTTTGTTCGGAAATTTTCCAAGATCAGTTTTTGACTCTCTTGCTTATTAAGCCCTTACAAAGGGTATTTACATACAGCAGTATATTATTGCGGCCCCAAACGTTAAGTTTATTTTGTTAAATCTCTGTAACTAGTTATAACTTTGCCAAATTCTTTGTATATAATATTTCAGATTAATGCCCATGCAAGGCCGTATCCAGGGGGAGCTAAGGGGTTCAAACCCTTACCCCACCCCCTGTCCGCAATGTTTGTCCGGCTCGTAGAATCGTAACAAAGATGAATAAAAACAAGCTTTTATCATGGTAATTGTTACAAAAAAAGTTTTTCTGAGGAGAGTATTCTTCCCGTAGAAATCCCCCCACCTCTGCGAATTTCCATTAGGGTGGAGCTTATTTTAAAAATTTTGGAAATATTACTTTCTTACCCCCCTAAGTTGTTCCATATCACCTGAAAACATTGTAGAAAAAGTTTGAGCCATTTATAATAATGTTTAGGGGTAGCTCAAGTACCTCAAAGATTAAGAAAAAAAGTAAAAAAGAAGGAAAAAGTAAAAAAGAAGGATTTCGAACAACTTGTATTTTGCTTAAAAACACATAAACAAAATTGTTTAGTTCCTATTTATGGTTGACCGGATAGAGTCTGTTTCCTGCTATCGGGATAAGCTCTGCGGTGTTCATTGACAACTTGCAGCAGAACCAGACATAATTTAGCCGGCAATGCAAAATTTCCATCCTTCAGAGATGAACGTGTTCAGACTTGTTTGCTTTTGACCGGTTGCGCTTACTAGAGTCTCGGACACCAAGACTCAGTCTGGTGTAGTTTTTTGCTCGAGGCGATATTGTATCAGTTCTGTTTTGTTATCAGTGTTGTTTTTTTTACAATAATAAGCTAATTGTGTATTAACTTGTCTCAAGACAGTAGATTTCTATAACGTTAATGACTACTGAGCGTTGATTGACGAATTTGAATGTAACTGAGCCTATTCTTTTGTTGGAGAAGCAATGAGTTGAACAATTTTTGCTCTTTTTTCTAAAAAAAATTCACCCTACCTAAGTTCATGATTATAAATTCTGTTTTCTGTTTATTTCAGACCCAATTGAGACTGAAAATGTTAGCAAATGCAACTAGATCTCGAACGGAGTTATATCTCATTGGTAGCTCTGTGTCTGAATTAAGAGGTAGCAAGCTGCCTTCATTGCGAATGGCTCTTGGGTTCTTCCTTCATCTCCACCTTGAACTGAATGAGACCATTAGGCACTCGTCGGCTGCTGCTGTAACCGAACTAGCAAAGTTTTGGCGGAAAGCTCGAATTCCAATGAGAGATCATCAAAACTGTCAAACCAAGCTTGAGCAGGCATTTGAAGAATGGCGTCTTCTCAAGAAGAACAAAGCACGAAAGTCATCAACTCAACAGGCGAGAGAGGCGGCCTTCGTATCTAGGCTCGAGGATCTTTTTGACATCGCTCACGGCGATGCCCTGAACACAATGTCAATACAAGAAGACAAAGATTTCTTGTTAGCCCAGCGAGAAAAAGGGAGACGGGGGTCAATGGTTGGCGTAGATGAAACACTAGCTTGCAAGGAGAAAAGGGTGTCTGAGAGAGAGCAGCAAACACTTAAAAGACGACAGCAAACAGAGAACATACAACAGATAGAGGCTTCCACAGCCGAACTTACCACATCTGGTTCAGAGATCAGCGCAGCAGAAGACGTTGACAGTGAGGGGGCTGTTGGAGGAAGCAGAACTCAAAAAAGAAAGAGGGGCCGAAAAGCTGTAGTTACACCTGAACTAGCAGCAGCTCTTGATCGTACTAAAGTATCAGACCGCAAGGCTGTTTTTGTCATAGCAGAAACTGCCAAAAGCTTAGGAATGACTATTGACCAACTAGCTCTAAATAGAGATTCAGTTCGCCGACTCAGAGCAAAACATCGAATTCACAGTTCTGCAAGCATCAGAGCCAAGTTTCAGAGTGATGCTCCCCTCGTTGTCCACTGGGACGGCAAACTGATCCCCGACCTCATTGGAAAAGAGAAGGTTGATCGTCTGCCTGTTTTGGTTTCTGGAAAAGAAGTTTTACAGCTACTCACAGTAGCCAAGCTTCCATCCGGAACAGGCGAGGCTCAGGCTTCTGCTGTCTTCGGAGCTATTGAAGACTGGGGCATACCCGGCAACATCCGAGCCGTGTGTTTCGATACTACAAGCTCAAACACTGGCAGGATCTCTGGTGCTTGTGTTCTGTTGGAGCAGAAGCTAGGTAAGGAACTCTTGTCACTGGCTTGTAGACATCATATTATGGAGCTCGTCATTGGTGCTGCGTTTCGAGTGTGCATGGGATCGACATCTTCTCCTGAGGTTCCACTCTTCAAACGCTTCCAGGACTATTGGAGATTCATAGATACAGATAAATATGAAACAGGAATTGCAGCTGATGATGTGGCGCGTCTAGTGGATGACATCAAACAAAGTACCATCGATTTTGCTAACAAGCACCTTGAATAGAGCCAGCCGAGGGATGATTACAAGGAATTCCTGGAACTTGTGCTCATCTTTCTTGGTGCTACTCCTGCGAGAGAAGTACGATTCATGTCCCCCGGAGCGATGCACCATGCCAGATGGATGAGCAAAGTGATATACAGTTTAAAGATCTGGATGTTCAAGGCTCAGTTTAGACTGACTCTCACAGAAGAAAGAGGTTTGCATGACGTGTGTGTGTTTGCAGTACGTGTGTACCTGAAAGCCTGGATCTCTGCACCTTTAGCCTCAGGTGCTCCGTACAGTGACCTACTACTGCTGAAGTCGCTGCTCGAGTACTCGTCCATCAATTTGGCAATCTCAAAGGCCACATCAAAAAAGTTTTCCGATCACTTGTTGTATTTGTCACCCGAACTCGTTGGCCTGGCTTTCTTCGACAGTCGAGTCAGTTCGTCGACGAAGAGACTGATGGTGAGTGCCATGCAGAGTGAAGACGACCAGGAACAGGAACATACCAAGCGTATCACCATTGATCTTGATTCAGCCAAGAATAAAAACCTGGAACATTTTGTTACAGCAAAGTCAGCAAAACTTTTTCAAATGATGGATCTTCCTGATGGATTTCTCACAGTTGATCCAGACTTGTGGGAAGATAGAAACGACTACAAGCTAGCGTCAGAAACTGTGAGGTCACTCAAAGTCGTCAATGACCACGCTGAGCGAGGAGTGGCACTCATTCAAGAGTACAGCGGTTTTATAACCCAAGATGAGTCGCAGCTGCAATTTCTGCTGCAAGTTGTCAATGAACACCGCAGAGTTTATCCCGACAGCAGGAAGCTGACTCTGTCAGGTCAACCATAAATAGGAACTAAACAATTTTGTTTATATTTTTTTAAAGCAAAATACAAGTTGATCGAAATCCTTCTTTTTTTTCTTTTTTCTTAATCTTTGAGGTACTTGAGCTACCCCTAAACATTATTATAAATGGCTCAAACTTTTTCTACAATGTTTTCATGTGATATGGAACAACTTAGGGGGGTAAGAAAATAATATTTCCAAAATTTTTAAAATAAGCCCCACCCTAATTTCCATCTCAAAAATGTCCGAATATTTTCAATATCAAATACTAGGCTATTTGTTAACAATTAGCAACTTGAGTAATTTACAACCCTTTAAAGTGTGCCTATAGAAACCAAATGAAACAATGGATTGACAAATTGGAATAGCTTGATTTGATTTTTTTTTTCAAAACGTTAAACGAAAGTGTAAAATAAGCCTTTTTATAATTCAGAAATTATCAGGAAAAAAAATAAAGCCAAAAAATTGCTCAAATTTTAGGGGGAATTGTGATTCTTAGCGTAGTAAGAAAAAAAGCATAGGTTAAGAATTACCGTAGTCAGCCATAACAAAAACAGGTTAAGGAAGTTACGAAGAATTTGGGGTCTTTAGGGAGATATAGCCTGAGAAAGACTGAAAACCTCTGGATTAGGGTATCTTTGTTCCAGAATTTCCCAAGATCAGTTTTTGACTCCCTTGCTTATTAACCCTATACACAGCGTATTTACATACAGCGGCATACTATTGCGATAAGTTTTTTCTTAATAATATCCTAAAAGTTCCAATGACAAACACTTCAAATGTAAAAAAAAAATGAGCCGAAGATAAGATTTTTGAGATACTGTAAAAATAGAAAAACAACAAAAATCAATCGAATATAAGACACTAATCAATTTTTAAGAAAGTAATCATTCGATTTATATTTTTTGTGACCAGACGAAGACCAAATAAAACTCTGATAATCACTAGAAAATATCATTGAATCAATTCAAATGCTTATGTTCTATTTTTGTCTTGTTTTCGAAAGTTTTTCAAAGCTATATTCAGAAGGTCAGACATTTCTCTCTTATATTTATTCATTCCAAAGGCGCCTACAATAATATACAATTAGCGAAGTGGTAGATAAAAAAAAAATGCAGAAGACATAGGGCCGTATTCAAGATATTTATCGGTTGGGGGGGGGGGGTACAAAAAACTTTTAAAAGGCATACAAAATTGTTCATAAGCATTTTGTGACATTTTTACGAGTTGGAAAAGCATTTTTTGGTGGAAGGAGGGTAATACCCTGCCCCCCGTGTACGGCCTTGAGAAAACACCTAAAATTAAGCATATTTAAGAAATTTTAGGTTTGCTCTCGTGAGCGGGATTTAAGGGATTTATGCTCTTTTTGAAGCGAGTCTGCAGACCCCCAACTATTTATGCTGACTTGGATACAGCAAACACGTCCGGCAAATTCAAGATTTTTTTTTCCAGGACTTAGAGAACTTGTGATCTTCTTGAAGCGACTGTGCAGACCCCTACAATGTATGCTTACTTGGGTAAAGTACGTCCATACAAAAAGTCATCACCGGCAAGGCTATTACTAGAGAGAATTTTGGAGGGAGAGGGAATGAGACAGTGATTAAAGCATGGAAATTTGTTCAATATTATGGATATAGTCAAAAGTATTAGGATAGCATGTCATTGAAAAGGAGGCTTGAAATCAGAAAACTTAACCACACCCCTGCAGACCCATTTAGTATATATCAGACTTTATCTTACATTAACTAATGAGGATTTTTCAACAAAAAGTAAGGAGCGACATTAAAACTCAAAACGAACAGAAATTGTTTCGTATATGAAGGCGTTGCCCCCTCTTCAATACCTTGCTCTTCGCACGAAATTTCTTAGCACTTTTAAAAAAGCTTCCTATTCTATTCAAAAGGCCCTTTTGCTTCAGGAGTCGTTCTAACAATAATTGAGACAAACGTCCCAATAAAATTTGGACAAAAAAAAGTCTTAGTATACTTACATTTGAAAAAGACTCTAATTTCTAGTCGTCTTCCCAATCATTCCAGAATTCTTCGTTCCTTGGAAAATATTTTTTAGAAATCTAAACCCGCTGAAAATTTTCCCCTGACACTTTTCCCTGAACATCTCCACATGAAAGATTGAGTTGGCGAGGGAAAAGTAAGGGAAAACTTCCCTCCCCAGGAAAGTCCACCTCAAGCACAAATCTCCTCCTCCTAAACGTGTCTGTATATATCCCAATAATAAATGCTATATGCAAACAATGAGCAAATTTCGTAACCCTGTCCCCACAGCCTGAGGGTGTCATGCTACCCCTAAGAGCATAGTTTATTGGATCTTACAACTATGCTGAACAAAATGGTTATCTCAAAATTTTGATTGGACGAATTTTGGGGAAAAGGGACATGGGAGGGGGGGGGGCTATCTGACATCCAATATTTTTGGCCTCTTAAAAACGGCACTAAAACTTTTAATTTCGAATGCTCCCTCCTTTGATCTCTTAGGACTATTATTTTGATATGATCAACCCCATCCCCATGAAAAAAAAAATACAGAATTCCACATTTTTGTATATATGAGATAGAAACTTCTATAATAGGGTTCTCTGATAATATGAATCTGATGGTACGATATTCATTAAGTTTTTTTTTTTTTTACTTTTACTGAGTGTTTCCACTATTTTTGAAAATAAGACAAATTTACTCAGGCTTGTAGCTTTAGACGGGCAAAAGAAAACTTGAAAAATCTTATATATTTGGAATGAATATAATAAAACAATTTTTTTGATACATCTATCTGAAGTCGAAATTCCATTTTTAGAGTTACTACTGGGCATAGTCAGAGCATAGAACAAAATATTCGGGGGTTGGGGGAATGTGGCAAGGGTGCCAAGGAGTAAAATCTTCGGTGGGGGCAATGTGACAAACGTGCCAATAATTGACCAAATTGACAAATTTATTCCAAAAAACTGAGAAAGATATAAAAAGGGAAAGAGGGCACCTGGAAAAAATCTTTAGGGGCAGGCCCCCCTGGATCTGCTAGTAGAGTCACTCTTTACGAACTGTTTGATAAAAAAATAACAATAATAATAATAATAATAATAATAATAATAATAATAATAATAATAATAATAATAATAATAATATGCAGGCTGGTAGCATTGAACTCTGAGGAGACAGTCAATTTAAGCAATCGACTGAGAAACTTAAAGGTGATTGAAAAAAATAAAGGGTTTAAATTCCCATGTTAATGACTTCCTGTTAATGAGCAGTGGCTAAATAGATCAGATTCTAATTATTATTCAGTTTTACTCTCGTTTTGGAAAACATTACTCATTAACAATGTTCCTTCAGTCCGTGGTTAGTTTTGAGTCTCGTTCACTTTACTGTGAAATCTAATAAAAGATAATGACTTTGTTATCATAATAATGAAATGTGTCTAATTATCCCCCAAACAGGTAGTTGGATTGTCAGCCAAATTGTTTTTCACACTTCCTAAGATATAAATAAGGGTTTTGTTTCAACATTCCTTAAATTTTTTAAGACTGGTTTTGTTCGTCTGAAATTTATTTACTGATTCTATGAGTTTTTATAGCCAGGGTCCCATTGCCAATGTTTCATGAAGTTATTTTCTTTGGTAGTTGCGGAGGTTTTCAAAACGTGAGAAAAACCATGTTAGCTATTATTTACAAAAGACATTATTTGTACATATCAGAGGAGGGTCAAAGTCTGACCAGTAAACAAGGGAGGGGCGATTTTATCATGTCCCAGCCCCAAACTCTTGTGAATTTCACTATTTTCAACATATTGTTCACTGTTTCGACAGTTCATTAGTTTCAGCTACAACTTAGGTTCAGATCCTACAAAAATTAGTCCATAACCCCACACTAAATTTTTATGTTACCGCCTGTTCTATGCTCCAAACCACGTATTATACTACTAATACTTTTATTGGAGGGTTGGTTGCTCTAGACTAGTTTAGACCCCGTCCTGAAATATAAAAAAAAATGATTATTAGTAGCATAAATGTCCAGAACTATGAGAACTTGTATCGGGAACATGTGCCATTACCGTGTTTCAAGGTGTTAGTACAAGACAATTAGCCTCGGCTCGCTAAAAAAATACACTGCAGCTATATCTTAATTAAATATTTAGTTGGTATCTTGGTTACGTTAGTTTATGCTATGTAATTAATATAATGTGCTCTGGGTGGCCCCCCTCCATAGTTCTATGTTGTAGTTTTCACAGCCCAAATAATCGTCTGGTATTAACACCGTGTAAAATGGGTAATGTCTCATGTTTACGATACAGGTTCTCAACTATGTTTCTCGTATAATACATTTTACCGATATTATTTTTTACATTTGTAAAATAAGCCTTAAATCCTCATTTTCTTAAAAAAAAAAATTGGCTGACTTCTGTATTTTTATTTTAATCCCTTCTTTCAGGTAGCTTATTGTTGGACCCCCCCCCCTCCAAAATCAACAGCCATGTCAGTACCTGACCTTATTTAATTTTTGTTAAAGTTACTAATTAGTATCAACACTGATTCATTACTAATGCTAGTGCTGATTAAAGGAAGGAAAACAAGAATAATTATTCTTTCTTCGATAAAGACTGACTAAGATAAAAGCACATAATTAAGATATAATATGTAATGGTGATTATATTAACTTTACCATAAAGCAGATTTCGCTCGCAAATCATGTAAAATGTAAAATTTGAAAAGAAAAAACTAGTCACTATTGTTAGGTTTTGTCGTTTTCGTAATTATATTTTCTTATTCTATTTTTTTTATGGTATATAAACCATGACGCAATTATATTTTCTTTACTTAATAAGTTAAGAAAATAAGTTTTTAAATAGGATGTATTCCTTCTCAGTGTTTCCTTTGGAGCACCAGTAGCTTGATGGATTACTAAGTTGCCCCTTTTACTTCAAGCGTGGATTAATTTTGAACTGATGTATATTTGTTCTTGTAACTTTCCTATAAGTTTCCTAATTTTTTTTTCAGCCCCTTCCCCTTCCTATATAAACTCAGAGTATGCCTAACTTCAAAAGATTATTTCTAACAAAGACTCCAAAAATGTAAAACCTATCAACTTTAAAGATAATAGCCTACACACACAATTTATTTGAATTTTGGAATGGTAAGGGAGAAAATGTATCAACACGCGGGAGGGTTGATGCTTACGACAATTATCACGACTTTAGCACGTATAACAACAATATAAAATAATCCCGCCATATGCTAAACATTAAAAATCGGAAAGGTCGATCACAGATGGATTTTAATTTATTGATTTTTCTAGTGATAACTTTGTCGAACCAGGAGACAAAAATATCGGATGAGGGTTCAGGTTGATTAACAGAGAATAGTATTTTCTTGAAGAGTCTCCCGTAAAAATGATAGCCAACCTGAACCCTGAATCCCATAAAAATGGAATAAGTTTCTACCTTATATTCAAATTTACACCCATCCCTTCCCCCCCTTCCCAAAAATGCTATAATGGGTTCAATTTTTTCAGCAGTGCCGATTATTCTGGAAGCATTTCTATACAAGTCTTACCCTTGGGTGTAAGCAGTAAGACTTTAGGGGTCCCTCAGCTCCCCACACTCTCAAGAAAGCCCTGAATGATAAACATTTTGAAAATATTAATTCTTTAAAGAGGTTAATTATTTTTAAAAGCAGCTGTTTCAAATAAAAGTGAAAACTAATATTAAAACATTAAGTGAGCTTAACTTTAGAACGGTGAATATATTGCATCTTGTTAAAATACTAGTCATGCGCAGAATTTCAATCTATGCATTGAAGGACCTAAGGGGGAATTTTTGACCCCAATTCCCCCATTAACTCCTTTATCCCCAAGTTTGGAAATATAAACCTTTCGAATCTTGTTTCATTCATGATCACTTGACGTTCTTTAGTCATGAGTAAGTACTTTCAGTGTCTGACCCCTTTTTTAAAAAGGCCTGACATTTGTCTACATCATCCTCCCCCTCTATAAGAGTGCATGAGCTCAGTCGGGGCTCCTTTTGGCCAATAATATGAATGCTGTCAAGTCCTTTTCGTTAAGTGGGGATTGCAGGATTACAGCCCCATATAAAACAGGCTAAAGTGGATATTTTGTTAATAGTCTTTCATTTCAAAAGAGTTTTTCATTTTGTTTTTAACCAATCTTTCCTTCCTATTGCAGCGTAGAAGTCAAAAATCATTACAAACTAAATAAATATTTTAAAAAGTAACCGCTGTTCCCCAACACTATCGTTTGATATTTTAGGCTAATTAATCGATTGAGGCTAATATTGCAGTGTTTGCAGATGTGTTAGTCTCATGTGACTTTGTACTGTACTGAGTTGCTATTAACAATAGTGATAGTAAACCTAACATATTCAGTACATATTTCATGAATAGCATATGGTCTTGGAAGTTGATTTTAGAGTACAAGGCTATTTATACAAGCCTTGAACTCAACGTGACTTTAGGGGGCTAATTAACACCCACCTCCCCGTTCACGTATTGTGTTGAAAAAATATATCCAGAGTAATAAAAAAAGTGATTTTTTTCGCCAGGTAAAGGTAAAAAAATTAATTTGCTTGTTTAAACTCCATATATAAGTAATTACTGTGACTTTTAAGATTGCTTCTTCTGACTTTTTCTCTTTTGGCAGATTCGTGAAAAATAAGCGACACCTCCTTCTCAAGAACTTAAAAATTCAAGACTTCACTCGTAATTCATTGACGGTATTGACAGTTCATGACATAGTCAAAATTATCCAGGCCCCTCTTGAAAATCCAATGATCTTACCTTGGAGAAATATCCTTTGAGTTTCTCGTCACGGTAAAAAAAAAATATTCAATGTGATCCCAATTTTGAAAGCATATTGATTAAGTCATATCGTTTGTTTTTCCATCAAATAAAGAGATCTTCTGTTCCTCTATCTTGTTTTCTATACTTTATAGAAAACATATACTTGTTTTCTATCTTGTTATCTTGGTCTTCGGATTGTTCTGGGAAACCGGCTGACTGACCATATTGCTAAGCCACGTTCTGCAGATGAAGGATGATAGATTGCCGAAGATTGTCCTTTTCGGCCAACCGTCTAGGCTACACGGAAAGCAGGTCGTTCTTTTCTGGGTCAGGAGGGTGTCATACATAAAGATTTAAAGGAAATATGAACTTCCTGGGAGGGTGTAAAGAGCGAGGCCTTAAATATATTAGGTTGGAGGAGGAGCATGCGTAGCTTTGTTAATATTAGGTGGCTTGGTGCTGCAGTGAGTTTATATTATTATTAGTAGTAGTAGTAGTCTATCTTGTTTTGACTAATTATGCAAGTTTTATGTTCTCAATTAGCTATAATCCATTAGCACCCAAAATTCCCATTTGGAAGCTTGTGTTTATATTTTTTTCAGTATTATATAGGGGCCCTAAAAGGAAACTGATGCTTACCATAAAGTTACAAACAGAACAGTTACACACAGTCTTTTTCTTGTTGACGAATTTTTACAGTAAGTGGGTATGTTTAGTATGCTCTATCCTCACTATTCTTTTCTTCTGGTGTAATATGTAATTTCATAGAGGGAGAGTAAAATTATGGGGAGTAATTATATTTTTAAACAGTTCGGTATTTTGTCTTCCATAATATGGTGTGCTCTTGCTATTATTTACAAAATTTAAAGTCAAAATTTGCGAATGTATGTTCCTATTGTGGAATGTTTGGCAGATGCGGTACTAAATTGGCATTTTTACTGTTTCATCTAAAAGTTGTTGCTATATTTTCAGTTATCTTACCGAAAGTTTCTTACCTTCTCGTAAGCAGTAGCAGATATGGAAGATGATGATGAAATTCCAGAGGGCGATTAAGTTGATCTCCCAATAGTCCCATTTAACCCATATGAGCTGTAAGAAATGAAACCTTATCCTCGCAAGACAGGCTTCTAAGATATATTATTCGTACCCTAAAAGTTTGGCTTCCGTATGTAAATAAGGCGGAGACTGAAATATTTGAAGAAGAAGTAGAAGTCTCGACAAAAGGTTTCAGAGGAGTGTCTGAAGCGACCGTGGCTTATGGAAATCAGCAAGTAAACAGGAATGTGGCTAGAGCTAAGAAAAAATTGATAGAAGTAGAAAGTACCAAAAACGAAACCTTCCCTAGAATGGAAAAAATCAGGGGCCTTGGGTAATCTTGAGAAGGTAGAGTTGGTACCGAATGAGGAAAAAAATTCCGTAAAATCATGGATTTGGACACCTTCCAAATTGGTGCACTTTTCTATGGTAACCAAGTCCAAGATGTTATAGTCAAAGAAACGATATTCTACTCAATATAGAAAGGTGACTTCATATTTTAAGGGGGCCAAGAAAAAGATGTTAAGTAATAGGGTTTGTTTACTTTAGGTTATTACTTAATAGGGACTGTGCACTTTTGGTCCTTACGTAAGAGGATTAGTTAGAGGTCCAAGAAAACTGCAACATAATAGGGCTGCTTACTTTTGGTTTTTGCATAATAGAGTTTGTTTACTTTTGGTTGTTACGTAATTAGGAATGCTAGTGTCCACTATTCAAGCATGGGGGGTTTTATTAAGACATTTTTCGTTGAGAAATTTTATCAAGACGTTTTAAGATCTTTCAAGATTTTCAAAAAAAAATTCACTTCAAGACGTTTCAAGACATTTCAAGACATTTTTTTTCAAGATGTTTCAAGAAACCCCAAAACGTTTAAAAAGACTTTTTTCTCTTAGACATTTTTTCAAGAAGTTTCTTGACCTTTCAAGACGTTTTCTAAGATATTTTTCTTCAAAATTTCTTTAGTTCTCACCTAATAGGAGAATGTCTACTTATGTTAATGATGACACATTCACAAGTGACTAGTTTCTTATCCTCCCCATAGGAGACGCCTGCTTGTAACTGAGGAGGACACACATGTGGATGTTAGGTAGTGACGGTGCACACATGGAATTTTAGGTAATACTTTAAGAGATTTCATTTTCTATAAATGCGATTTTTTCATAGAGCCTTTATATTCTAAAGATATTATGTCCTCATTAAGATTTGAAAGGGCCATTTCTATCCAATAGAATGGAGCCATAAACAGCTGAACAAGCAATTTATTCCTATTATTTTGATTCAAAAAATAAGTTCTATGAAACAACCAGTCCCACACGCGGAAAAATCCTTGTCCTACTTATTAGAATGCTTAAGCAATTGATTACGTGCTTCCTACGACTTCAATAATTGAGATGAAGAGGGCAAATTTATTTGCTAGAAATTACTTACACTCTGTTTGCACCTGGATGTTAAGTAATGCTTTATAGAGTTTTATCAGAGATGAAATAAAAGTGAGGGTACCATGGCTGCAATATGCTAAACCTTCATATATTAAAAAAAAATTAATTTTCCTCTTTACTACATGGAAGTTTACACGTGTGTTAAGGCATTCTTGGATGAACATACCTATACTATTGCGACAAGATGCTTAAAGTCTGTTAGATTGAAGTTTTATCTTGGATCAATAAATCTAAGGGATTTCTGTAATTTTATTAATAAAAATTATTATTCTTATAATTATATATATATATAATAACTTATTAAAACACAGAAGACAGTCATAACACAACAACGAAAAAAAAAACTAAACGTGAAAAAACCTGACATTGGATAAAATATAAGCAAAGGAAACAAGAATAAAGGAAGCCAAGGGCTCCTAACAACCACTTCCAAAGGGGTGGGTTGATTTTGGGACTAAATTTAAGGCCTATTAAGTGCTATATCTGAAAATTTTGAATGAAAATGGTGCGTCTCATTGAGCCAAGACTATGTGCCCCCAGTTGACAAGCATATATTTACATAATCTTTTCTCTTCAAATGTAGCATAATCTCGTTGGAGGTAAATTTATGCAAAGCTGAGGTATTTTGAGAGCTTTTAATGAGAATGCCTCGTCTCTTTGAGCCAAGACTATGCATCTCAGGTTGAAAAACCCATTTTAATAATGTTTTCTCTCCAAATTTCATATAATCTTGTTACTGGTAAATTTAAGCCCTATTAAGAGCTATGTCTAATAACTTTCGATGAAAATGCTGCTTTTATTTGAACCAAAACTATACACACACACCCGCCCCTGGTGGAAAAGCGCACAATTTAATAAGATTTTATCTTCAAATTTCATGTAATCTCGTTAGTACTACACTAAGATGTTTTTAGGGCTTTCAATGAAAATGCCCCGTTCCTTTGAGCCAAGACTTTCTACCCCAGTTAACAAGCGTACATTTTAATAATATTTTTTCTTTAAATTTCTCATGATCTTGCAGGATCATGAATGAAAATACGTCCCTTCTTTGACTGAGCGTTAAATTTTGCTCCCCCCCCCCTAAGCCAAAAATCCTTTAAATACCTCTCAGCTTAACTTTAAACTATAGAAAATGCTAGTCCAGACAGCTCATCCCACTGTTACAATAGGCGACTAGCCAAACCTAGCAACCGACTCCAGAGGGGTTTGCGATGAAAGATAAATTTAAATAATTAAGAGTTTTTCTGAGGGACATCATTGAAAATTCCTCTTTTCGTTGACTGGGTGTTAGATTTTAGTTACTGCACAGCTAGAAAATTTATTTAGCACCTCTCACCTTATTTTTGAGCCGTAAAACATGTTAATTTGAGCAATTCAAGCCACCCTGGCAATATGTGGATACCCCATGGCACCCTGATGATGCATATTATCGTTCTTAAAATATTTTCAAGATGTTATCATGATATCCATTGATTCATGTTTTTTGCAATTTACTCCTACGTGATACACCGTGTTAATTAATGCTACCATTCACGCTATGACTGATCCCCTGGCACCCTTTCATCGTTCCTAACACATATTCAGACACTTTACTGATAAGCAAATTATGCTTTCACTCAAATGGTACGTGTTTTTCGTAAGCAGACCCCTTCTTGCTCCTTCCAAAAAAACATTTCACACCAGCATGGTATTATGCGACTGCCCTACGCGGCATCCTTCGGCACCCGTCATCATCATTTAAGTGTTTTCTGACGTTTGAATACGCTGACAGTTACATTTTTTATTTTTATTAATATTATTCTCTGACAATGGCAAGCCTGTGCATTACTATCATGGGCCTGCTACTACCCCCTTCCACCACCTCATAATTCCTAATCTATTTTTCAGATATTTTCTTGTTAAAAATCACACATTAAATCCATTAGTTCATGTTTTGCAACCTGACCCTCCGTGATAAATCATGTGAATTTACACCACGTTGCCTCACTATTACAGATCCACTGGCACCCTGTGCCATCTTCTCATCAATTCTAAGACATTTTTCAGATATGATCTTGTTAAAATGAGGTATTAAATCCATTGCTTTATTTTTTTTCAACCCAACCCTCTGTGATACACCATATCTATTCACACCAATACTATTACCAGCCCTCTGGCATCTTTTAGCACACCTCATTACTCCTAAGACACTTTCCAGATATTTTCTTGTTATAATAATAAATTAAACCCATCAGTTTGTGGGGTTTTTTTTCATGCCAGCCCTCCATTATAAACCATGTCATTTCACGCCACCGTACTAACCCATGTAAATTCTAGTTAAGTTCATTTAGGTTTACTTAGCGGAGTGGGGCAGGCTATCGAACCTAACTAGAATGCGATTATTTGAATCCTTATAGATTCCAACTTCATGTGTCTCTAACTCTTAAAACTTAAGATAGTCGAAACGTGTAGTCATCTATAAGTGAAAACGAATGGATGGCAGTAGTAGGAATATTACATTTTGTAAAAACAATCACTGACTTTTAGGATGTATTATTGTTTTTTGTTTTGTAGCAATTATTTTTGGTTTGTAAGAAGTGTTTTTGTTTTTGTCGTATAAATTTGTGATTGTTTAGGGTGTATTTTTGTTTTGTAAGAATTATATTCGTTTTGTAAGAAGTATATTCCATTTTCTAAAGAAGAATTTGTGATCTTTTGGGATGTATGCTTGTTTTGTGAGAATTAATTTGCTTAATAAGAATTTTTTTTGTAACAAGTTTTTTGTGTTTTGTAAGAACACTTTGTGATTGCTAGGATGAATAGTCGTTTTGTAAGCATTATTTTTTGTTTCGTAAGAATTATTTAGTATTTTCTTATAAAAATTTGTGCTTTTTTAGGATTTATTTTTGTTTTTAAGATTTTTCTTTTGCTTTATAAGAAATATTTTTGGTTTTGTAAAAGTTATATTGTATTTTGTAAGAAGAATCTCTGGTTTTTTGGATATTTTTTTGTTTTGTAATAATTATGCATTCTTATAATTACACTTAGAATATGTATGTTTGTTTTGTAAGAATTAATTTGTTTATAAGAATGTTTTTTGTAACAAGTATTTTGTATTTTGTAAAAACAGATTGTGATTATAGGATGCATTTTCGTTTTGTAGGCATTATTTTTTGTATCAAAGTAGTATTTAGTTTTTTTTAATAAGAATTTGTGCTGTTTTAGGATATATTTTTGTTTTGTAAGAATTACTATTGTTTTGTAAGAAGTATTTTTTGTTTTGCGAGAGGTATTTTGTATTTTGTAAGAAAAATCTATGATTTTTTTTGTGTTTTCTGTTTTGTAAGAAGTATTGTTTGCTCTTAACAATTATTTTTTATGATGTAGGAAGACTTTGTGATTTCTTAGAATGTAGTTTAGTTTTTCAATAAATATATTTTGCTTTGTAAGAAGTATTTTTATTTTGTAACAAGCATTTTGTATTTTGTAAGAAGAATGTCTGAATTTTTAGAATGTATTTTGTTTTCTAAGGAATTATTTTTTGCCTTGTAAGAAATATTTTGTATGCTATAAGAAGAATTTGTGATTTCATAGAATTTATTTTTGGTCTGTAAGAATGTTTTTTTGCTTTGTAGGAATTTTTTCTTTTGTAATAAGTATTTTGTAAGAATTTTTTTGTCATCTAAGAAGAATTTTTCATGCTGAAAATAGAACTTTGTATAAGGATGGAACATTTTCTGATTGCTTAGGATATATTTTTGTTTTGTAAAATTTTTTGTTTCGCTTTGTAAGAAGAATTTGTGATTTCTTAAGATGTATTTTTGTTTCATAAGAAATATTATATATTTTCTAAGTTTTCCTTAATTTTCTAAATTTTCTTAATCTTTGGGGATGTATTTTCGAGTCGTAAGAATTTTTTGTTTCGTAAGAAGTATTTTATGATATATTATTGTTTTGCAAAAATCAGTTTTTACAAAACTAATGTATTTGTTACTTTGTAAGAAGCATTTTTGAAGATAACTTCCGGATTTTCTACGATATTTTTTTTCAGATTTTTTTTTGTGAAAATTTTTTTTTATTTTGTTTTAAGAACTAGCTGTTGGGGTGGCGTTTCGCGCCACCCTAACACCTAAATGGTGGGGGCACTACTTGCCCCCAAGCCCCCCGCGCGCATATGTCGTTACGCGCCATATTAGTTACTTGCCATTGTAGTTGTGTCCCTGTGTCCCACCTGTGAATATAGATAGATATATATATGTTTTTAACTGCGTAAAACTAGCGAATATACAACATTCTTCACTGTCCCATTGTCTTTGCATATAAATAAATTGTCAGGTTTACTGACTCTTGACCATGCAACATATAATTGTCCATGAGAAAAACAATCCGTATTCAGATCTATACCTCATTATTCTAATGATTGCCCTTGAGCTTTGTTGATGGTGATTGCTAATCGAACATTCCCTGTGTCCCCGTCGTCATTTATATATCCTATTGTGCCCCTCGGCGTCCCCGTTGTAGTTGTTTCCCTGTGTCCCGGTCGTCATTTATATTCCCTGTGTCCCGGTCGTCATTTGTGTCCCGGTGTCCCAGTCAGTAATTTCTCTTCCTTATAATGACGTCATTCGACAAACATGACGTCAGTCGACCCATAAACATGACGTCATAATTACTTTAATCTATTGTCAAAATATTTTGAAATATTTATGCAATTCCAAGTTTTTACATTTTTTGTTTCAGTTTTCTTTTTCTTCTTTATTTTTCAGACGTAAATACATATCGCCGAACCTTTGTTTTTTTTAACTAAAATCTGGTAGGCATTGATGACCTTATCCAAGTCAAAATCCCAAACCCAATCATCATCGCTATCATTTTCAGTTTTTATATGTTTTGACTCTCGCTGTCCAGGTTGATCTTCATCTAATCGCGTGGTTTTGCGTTCTTTAGCCGCAAGCCTTTTGGCATTAACTCTTTGAGCAGCTTCCTCGGCTGTTTCTTCTGTTGTTGGATTTGATAATATTCTATCTTTTTCAATGTTTTTTAATCTGTCGAAGTTCATTCTAACATTGACAGTTGGAAAAATCTTCACGTGCCAAGCTTGATAAAGCTCAACAATTTATAATAAACCTCAAAATTTTAAGTATCTGTTTTAAGGTTTTCGAATTACTTTAATCCATTGTCAAAATATTTTGAAATATTTATGCAATTCCAAGTTTTTACATTTTAGTTTGTTTTCTTTTTCTTCTTTATTTTTCAGACGTCATATGCAAACCCTCAACACAAAAATACATACAACTTATTTTTATATATATAGAAGATATAATCTGGCGTAACAGACATAGTGTAACAGACATAACACACATACAACTTTTTTTTAATTTGTATTAAGAATTGTTGATGTTTTAGGATACATTTTTATTTTGTAAGAATTAATTTTTGTTCTATAAAAGGTTTTTTGTGTTTAGTAAGACTAATATATGATCTTTTAGGATGTATTAACCTTTTGTAAGAATAATTTTTGCTTCGTAAGAGGAATTTGTGATTTCTTAGCATGTATTTTTATTTTGTAAGAATCATTTTTGTTTTTTAAGAAGCTTTTGTTTTCTCTAAGAAGAATATGTAATCTCTTAGAATGTGATTTTGTTTTTTAAGAATTTTTTGTTCCGTGAGACTTATTAATGATGTAAGAAGAATTTGTCATTTCTTAGGATGTAGTTTTGTAAGAATTGTTTTTTGCCTTGTAAGAAGTATTTTTGTTTTGTAACAAGTATTTTGTAGGAAAATAACTTATGTCTTAGGATGTATTTTGCCTTTTGTAAAAGCAATCTCTGATTTTATTTTAATGTGTTTTTGTTTGGTAAGTATTATTTAGGATGTGTTTTTGTTTTATAATAAGAATGTTTGATTTCTTAGATTGTATAACAATGGGTGCATTAGGGGTGGCAAACGAATATTTTTGCATAAAAATGACCGAAAAATTCCCTGTATGCAATAATGCATGCTAGAGGCTGCCACATGCTAGCCATTCAGCGTCATAGGCCGGATTTATACTGGAAAATTACAATTTAGAAATAAAAAGGTATGTTTCCGCTATATGAATAAGAGAAACAATGGTAATTTTTAATTATAAAGTCATTTTTGTGGGGCAAAGGTTGAAAACCTCTTAGGCACGATAATGTTTATTAGAGGGATGCCATTTGCCAGCCATAAATTAGAACGGAGGTAACCTCATACAGAATCCGGGAAGTGATGAACTTGGAGAATTTGCAGAATCGAGTTTTTGGAGTCCGTAGACAGAAGTGGGTAGTCTAGATCCGACGCAACTGGAGCTGATTTGGAGTTGGGATCGGAGGCGACATAGTAGGAGATGGAATTGGTTGAACCATGTTGGAAACCAGCAGAATCAGAGGTGGAACCGTAGTAACCGGGTGTCAGAAGCGGGGTGAGGCGGAATCGGTTATCAACTTTTTAAAAACAGTTTTAGGAATGTCTTGGGAATACTGATGGGTTGCCAGAGGGCTCCAAATGACAAGAAATTGTGTGGAACGGTGGCTTGAAATGACATGGTGCATCATGGGGGAATGCCATAAAAAAACACAAACCAATATGTTTACTGCATCACTTTTAGCAAAAAAATATCTGGGAAATGTCTTGGGAGTGATAAAGGGTGCCAAAATATGCCACAAGTTCGGCAATAGGTTGGTACAGAGGTGATAATTGACTTGGTGTATCAAAGAGGACAGGGTTACAAAAATCAAGAAATAGTGGATTTAATGGGTGATTTTTAACAAGAAAATATCTAAAAACGTCCTAGGAACTATGAGGAGGTGCCAGTGGGTTAGTAATGGCGTGGAATGGTGGTTTGAAATGACAAGGTGTATCATCTAGGGCTGGGTTGCGAAAACATGAGCCAATGGCCTTAACGTGTGGTTTTTAACAAGAAAATATCTTAAAAATGCCTTAGGAATGATGAGATTGTGGTAGAGGGTGCCAGCTGGCCAGTCATAGTTTGGCACAGGATAGGCATTGTCAGAAAATAATATCTACACATATAAAAACAATATATCTTTAGGGGTACTTAAACGTCAAAAAATGCTAAAATGATTAGGACTTGTGCCAAAGGGCCAAGTAATATCTACACATGTAAAAATAATATATTTTTAGGGGTATTTAAACGTCAAAAAATGCTAAACGATGAGGACTGGTTCCAGAGGGTGCCAAGAGGTGTAGTTTATAATGCCAAGGGGCGATGATGTGAATTGTTGTTTTGTGGGGGGCATCAAGAAGTGATTTGCTTATTGAAAGACGTACTAATGGAGTTGAACTTCAGTTCTTACTTTTAGTGAGACGAAGACGGTAATCCATCTTAACTAAATCCAATGAACGATGGGTTAACTGAAGTAGTCCAACGCAGTCTGTAAGCAGCAGCTTCTTCTGTAATCTTCTTCAGTTTCATCTTCAGCTTCTTCTTCTTCTTCCCCGATGACGTCCATGTCGGCGGAAGCCAGCCCAAGGATCCAAGTGAATCTTGAATGTTTGCCGGAGATTCTTTCTTTGGCAGCCTTGTCCAGGTTTCTAGGTTGGAAAGGGATCACCTGTAATCCCTGTGATCTTCTATACAACTTTTGCGCCTCTATTTGGGGTTAGGATAGAACCAAGGTAGCAGAACTCTTCAAAAGTCTCATTGGTTTTACCCTCTAATTGAATATTTGGGTGGTTCTTGGCTTTTACTTTCATGAATTTTGTCTTCGACTTGCTAATCATGAGGCCAGCTTTCATTGATGTACAGGAGACGTCGTTGACCATCTTTTGGAGCTTAGCCGAAGAGGTATACATGAGACCCATATCATCTACGAAGTCAAGGTCTGTCAGGGCGATCAGGTTGTCTTCTCTCTGACCACCAACAAACCTTTTGTTGGTGCAAAGCGAATTCACCATTATCCAGTCTATTATGCAATTGAACAGAGTTGGCAAGAAGGGAACCCCTGCTAGACCTATGACTCAAATTCAAATTTCGTCGTTTCAACGTTGGCAATTCGAACTCTTGTAACTGTGCACATAGGCTATATTAAGTATCTCGGTCAGTTCTGCTGGGACACCGTTTTCCCCATGCTCTTCCAAAACTCGGTTGTGATAAGGCAGTCAAAAATGGGAACAAATTGATGAAGGTGATGAAAGCAGGCAGTTATAATTTCCCGCTCTTCTGTAGGATAAGGTGGAGGGTAAGAGCATATTCTTGACGGCCCCTGCCGGGTCTGAAACCTCCTTTTTCTCGTCTTGTCCATTTGTCTCGGGCGTCCTTGAAACGGTTGAGGGCAATTATGCAAAAGATCTTTATGGTGTGGTCCATTAGTGAAACACATCGGTAGTTGGATTAGAATGCCCCGTCTCTCTTTTTATATACCTGTATAAGTACTGATAGTTTCCAATCTTTTGGGAATTTCTTTGTCCTCCATAGCTCATTCAGCTGACGTAATAGTGTGGAGGATAGCCTATAGATCTTAATAGAATTGAAGCATAATTTTGTATCAAGAAAATGTAATTGGTGTATAACAATTAAAATGCCATAGGGTAGCAACATATTGCCAAGGCGGCATTAATTTTTTAACTAATATGTTCTACAGCTCAAGTTAACGTGGGAGGTTTTAAATGAATGTTTGGGTGGTGGGGTTACTGAAATCTAACATCCAAGCAGTGAAATGAGGGATTTTCATTAAGACCTCTCATAAAAATTTTCTTAATAAGGTTTAAATTCATCCCTAATAACACCCAATCTCTGGAATTGGCTGCTAGGTTGGGCTAGCCACATACTGTCACGGTGCCATGAATTTTTTGGACCTACATTTTCCAGCGTTTAAAGTTAAGCTGAGAAGTGTTAAATGATGATATTTTTTTATTGAGGGGAGTGAAACTTAACGCTCAATCAAAGAAACGAGGTGTTTTCTTTAAAATTCCTCAAAAATGTCTTAATTTTGCCTTAATTTATCTCTAAGTAGATTATATTAAATTCGAAGAGAAAATATTATTCAAGTTTGCGCTTGTCAGCTGGGGGTACATAGTTTCGGCTCAAAGAAACCCAGCATTTTCATCAAAAGCTCTCAGAAATAGCTCTTAATAGGGCTTAATTTTACTTCTAAGGAAAATATGTGACACTTGGAGAGAAAATGTTATTCAAATGTGCGCTTTTGAACCAGGACTGCATTTTCTTGGCTCAAGGGACCGAGGCATTTTCATTAAAGCTCTCAGAAATATCTTAATATGGCTTAAATATACTTCTAAGGAGAATTTGTGAAATTCGAAGAGAAAATATTATTCAAGTCTGCCCTCGTCAACTGGGGTTGCATTGTCTTTGCTCAAAGAAACATGGCAATTTCATTAAAAGCTCTCAGACATACGGCTTAAATTTACCTCTAATATCAACCCAAACCTCTGGAATTGGATGTTAAGAGTTTTAAGGTTGTTCTATGACTATTTATGCTCTATGACTGTCTACCTTAGGTCTTCTGCCCTAGGAAAGACTTATGGACGGTTAATTGATAGAATTATCCATTAACAAATGAACTAACTTCATTTTCACACAATCATAACAAGGGGTTAATGCCAGATATGCCTCTCTCTCTATTAGACTATTTGTCTTGGCTTTTTTTACCATAAGCCATGACTTGATGACCACATCTGTTTGATTTTAATATTAGCGTTTCTCTAATTCATGGTTCCTTTTGTTTCTATTTTATCCTATATCAGGTTTCTTCACGTTTTTTTTCAGTTGTTGTATTATAATAATACTTTGTAACTTTGTTTTTATTAATAATATCTGTATTTAAAAAGTCTGTGTCCTTGTAGATTTATTGATCCAGCATAAAACTTCAATATATCTCACTAATTAAATTTAAGCATCTTTTAGCCTAGGTATATAGGTATGCTCATTCAAGATTGCCTCAATATGAGTGTAAAGGTCTGTGTATTAAAGAGGAAAACAAAAAACTTTTGATCATAGGTGAAAGTGTGGCATATTCTCGCAATAATGGCACTCTATCTCTTATGTTATTTCTGATAGCACTTTTTCTGAACACTCTAAAGCATTACTTAGCATGCAGGTGTATACCAAATGTAAACAACTTTTAGTAATCGATTTTCCCCTCTGCATATCAATAATTACTCTGATAGAAAACATGTAATCAATAGCTTAAGCATTTTAGTGAGTGGGACAGGGATTCTTTGGCGTGTGGAACTGGTGGCTACATTGTTTTGGATTGAAATGGCACTTTCGAATCTTAATGTGGTTATAATATATTTAGAATATATAGGTTCCCTGAGAAAAACACATTGAAAGAAAATGAAATCTCTTAACGTATTAAGTAACATCCCATGTGTGAGCTGTCATTACGTAACACCCATATGTGTGTCCCCCTGAGTTACTAACGGGGATCCCCCACAAGTCCCATGTGAATGTGTCATCTGTAACATACGTAAACCCTCCCGTATTACGTAAGAACTAAAGAAAAAGAAAATATCTTAAAAAACTGCTTAGGATGTCTTGAAACATCTTGAAGTAAATGTCTTAAAAAACTTCTTGGGGTGTCTTGAAGAAAAATGTCTTAAAAATGTTTTGAAATGTCTTGAAATGGTAAAAAAATGTCTTTAAGAACATGTCTGAATAAAATCCTCCTGCTTGACTTGTAGACTCTAACACTCCATATTAAGTAACAGCGAAAAGTAAACGAACTTTTTTACGTAACAACGAAGAGTAAACAAACTTATTATGTAATAGTTTTTTTTCTGGCCCTCTAACAAGTCCTATTACGTAACAACTAAAAGTAAGCAAATCCCATTACGTAACAGCTTTATTCCTGGCTCTCTAGGCCCACCTATTACGTATCCTGCAAACCATTTAATGTAATGGCTAAATTTTATTAGGTAACAATCAAGGTAATCTTGGTGTAAGGAATTCATGGCCCCCATAAGTTTTTTCTGTACGCTCTCTATATTGTAACACGCAAAGCCTATGACATTACAATCACCTGCGTCTCTTGGAAAAATAATATGAAAAAAACTTCGTTTTCTTAAAGAGTTAAAGAGGCTGCGTCCCAAAGTCGAACCTTAAAACGTACAGGAATTAGAAGAGGCAGTTGGGGGGCTGCCGCCCCCCAAACCCCTAGCTTTTAAAGACTCTTTTGTACAGGTTTTTTGTTTTTTTGCTAACCCTCCGCTCTTGGCTTGGGAAAGGCCCTCTTTTAATTAACATAACATTGAAATGAATGAATAATGGAATAACTTCGAAAAATGTTAAACACAAGAGGACAGGAGAACCATTGCGCCGAAACTAGTAATTAGTAACAATGAATTCCCCCCACAAAAAAAAACCTGTACAAAAGAGTCTTTAAAAGCTGGGGGTTTGGGGGGCGGTAGCCCCCCAACTGCCTCTTCTAATTCCTGTACGTTTTAAGGTTCGACTTTGGGACGCAGCCTCTTTAACTCTTTAAGAAAACGAAGTTTTTTTCATATTATTTCTGTACGTTTTTCTACAATCCATGGTGGATGTAATTTAATAATTCCTGTACTCCTCGTACAGGAATTAGGAGAGGAACCCCCCCCCCCGCTTTTAAATCATTGTGTAAAATAGAAAAAAAAATAGATAGAATGACCGAAATGTTTCTTTTGCTCATAAGAAGCTAATATTCTGTTATCCCTCAAATGATAAGCTGTCCAGGTGTTATCAAAATTTTTTTGATGTTGTGAAAAAAAACCACCCGTAAGGGACTTGAACCCTTGACCCGAGGATTAAAAGTCTCACGCTCTACCAACTGAGCTAATAACTTGCATGTGTGTAAATATAACTTCTCAATAAATTTTGAAAATTTCAAATTAACATGGGCTCTTATGGAGAGAAATCCGTTAATTAAATAGCTAATGGGTGGTTTCTGGAAAACAGGGAAGGAGTTATCGGATCAAGCTGAAATTTCGCGGATAAGCTCCTGGGCCGTAGGGGACCTTAACTTGTGAATTTCAGCCCGATCGGACAACGTTAACAGGGGTGGGGGGGTTGGAGGGTCGAAACTTTCGGGGGGTTAAGATTTTCCTACGAAACTTTCATGGGCACTTACTCGGAGAATTCCGCATCGAATGAGTCTTCGTACACCCAGATCCGATGTCGGATGTGACCTGTAGGCGTCTAGGAAAAAAAGTAAATGAATTTTAAGTGGCTATGCGTGGTTTCTGGAAAACAGGGAAGGAGTTATCGGATCAAGCTGAAATTTCGCGGATAAGCTCCTGGGTCCTAGGGGACCTTAACTTGTGAATTTCAGCCCGATCGGACAACGTTAAAGGGGGGCTTGGGTTGACAGGTCGAAACTTTCGGCCAGATTTTCCCCATGAAGAAAAAGTTGGAGGGGGATGAAATTTTGCAGGTTTCTTAGTTGGAGCTCGGGCTACGAAATGCATCCCTCCCCATCCGTCTGCGACCACTGGAACCGAATATCGCTTAACATTGTCGTGTGTCGCCTCTTTATAGAGGCACGAGTGTGCCTCCTTGATATTCCCTACGATGTAATTTGTACCTGATGGCTGTCTTTGAATAATAGGATAGGGTTTTCATGGAATGGCAAGATATGGCACTTGTGTAGTCAAGGGATAAGGCACTTCTTGAAGGTAATGAAGTAATACTACTAATATCTTCACAGGGTGTCACTTCCTGGTGACACTTTATAAACGTAGATTTCGAGCTAGATGTACTGTCAGGAAAATAGGTTGTGAGGGTGCAAACTGATAGACGATGAGTAGTTTCTGAAGAAATGGAGAAGTGGCCTTGGCCAGTGATCAGATGGTTTTGTGCTAGGGGTGAAGTGGAAAGATGCTAAGTCTATTTTGGTTCCTTGAGAAATGCGATAGTATAGACCCAATTTATCTCATAAAGCGCTACACCTCTAAAGAAAAAAACAAGTAACAATCATTTGTTCATAGAGGATTAGTAACTATAATGCTGACATAGAAGTTATTGTGCCTTCGAGCTAAGGACCTATCGTTAGGGGCAAGAAATGATACTGGATCATCAGGCAAAATTTAATCTGTACATTAGCTGCTGGGTGGAAATTCTATAGAAGACAATATGCAAACGCCACTGAAGGAAGATCCTACAGCTGGATTTTTTAACATTTGCAGAATTACTGAACAACAGATTTTAATGTTGTTTAGGGCATGATTAAAGTATTTCCAAGAAAACTGACAGCTCATGTGCTTGAAACTTCCCGGAATTTAAGGGGGTGTAAGGTCTGTGTAAAGAATTTGTGACGTAAATGCCCATATTGTGGTGTGAGACGCAGAAAAGTAGTTAGAAATAAATTTTCTCAAAGCAGATCTGAAAATAAGGTTCCATTTACATATAATCAGTCATCTATATGCAGCCTTCTTGTTGATAACAGAGGTTAAAAAAAATACAGAATTAGGTGTAAATAAATGGGAAGGGAAAAAAGATTAATTTGCTTGACCAAGAAAACAACAACCTAATCTAAAATTGATTTCCTTTGAAAATGGGAAACATTGAGATTTTTCCAGAAGAGATGGCAAAATTAGAACGAAGGCTTAGGGAAAAGGGCAATGGATTTCTAAAAAGAGCCATCGCTCTCTATTCCATCTATAAGAAAGTGTATAACGGTTAATGAAAATACATATATTGTAATAACATTTTGAATTTTTTTGTTTCTTGAAAATGTTGGTTTTTTAATTTCATAAGGTCTCCTCGGTCAAAGAGTCTTTAAATTCACAGCAACTACTCAAATATTCAAATTAGGGCCTCAATTTTTACTTGTCCAATATTTACCCTTATAAAGAAATTAAAGTATTAAATAGATCAAGACGGCAAATTTTCGTTAGTGTTCAGGATATATTTCTTCTAGAAGTGTGCCTCTAGGATTTACATGCTAATATACGACTTTAGGAGGGAGGGGGAATCCATGCTGGGATCCATGCAGTAGGGGAGAGTGGGATTGGTTCAGATGGTGGGTGAATCTGGACAAGTGCTTCTCTTCCTACAGTGCCATCTGCTATTCACAAAAAAAACACGGTAGACCTGTCATCTAGCATTCTGCTTGTATATGTAGTTTTGTTACCCCAGTTGCAGTCGTTTTAGAAATATTTGAAAAAAAAACTGAAAAAATAAGGTAAGGCGTCTTGTATCTTCTTTACTTTGATATTTAATTCAACCTATATTAATAAACATTTAGCTTTCTTAATGGATGAAAAGTTTAAGTTAGACTTTGTTAAGTTGTTTCGATTTTGGTTTTTGGCGTCATCTCTAAGTTCTGAGGTGTAGGTGAGGTCTCAGGCTTTTTCTTTCATGTTGGGTTGTTTCGGGCAACCACAGTGGGATATATTTGGACATTGTCCGAAGCAACCCAACCAACTATTTTGCCCTTTCCAATCTTTTTCTTATCATGTATCTTTACGATTTTAATTTTTACCTGTTTCTTATTGTTTTTTTTTTTATTGAGAATGCCTCGAGTGTACAAAAGCGGACAGATTTTCCTGCTGATCAAGCAAATATGAAGAAAACCGTTGATGCTTATATCAAGAAAGAAGGCAAATTGAGAGGAATTGCAGACAACTTCGGTATAAAAATATCTACACTGCTGGACTACGTCAAACGATCAAAGCCATAAAGGGAAGAATCTTCAGCAAGTGCCAATGAAGAGCCTCGGCAACTCTCTATCAGCTTCCCGATGGACTTACGATAAAAGTATGCAGATGTTTCACCTATTCTTTAGATCGTTCAAATAATATTTCTGTGCCAGAAACTTGGATGGAAAACGAAACAGTGTCGAACAACTGTCTTTTTGCATTTCTTAAGCGAAATCCAGATATTTCAGTCGGGAAGCCAGAACCCACAAGTCAGGCGAGAGCCTCTTGCTTCAAGAAACCTGTAGTTCAGACGTTTTTTGATAAGTTGCTTCATATGTACGAGAGATGTGGAGCCAAGCTGACACCAAATCGCATCTTGAATGTGGATGAGACTGGCATATCCACGGTGTTTCCACCACCTAAAGTCCTAACCCCGACTCGAAAAAAAAAACAGGTTGGTTAAACAGTGTCTGCGGAAAGAGGTTAAATCCAATTACTGTCTGTTTTATAAATGCGTCCAGAGGAGCTATTCCTCTGGTGTTCATTTTCCCACGAGTGAATTTTGCACATAGAATGATTAACGGTGGCTCAGTGGTTGTCTGAGACTTGCTCACCCCAGCGGATGGGTCAATGCCGACTTATTTGGAAGTTGTGAGACACTTTACGAAGATCACCAAGCCAGATGCAGGAACTCCGATCCTCCTGCAAATGGACAATCATGACATCCATCTCGATGTAAGGGTTTTCAAACACTGCAAGGAAAATTTTGCAACACTCTTGAAATTTCTGCCTCACTATTCGCATAAACTGTAACCACTCGACTTAAGTCTTCTTTCTCCTTTCAAGAAAGCACTAAAAAGACACTTCAATGAGTGGACGCAGTTACATCCAGGCTAGCGTATTTCGATTTATGAAGTACCTCGCTTAGCATGGCTCCCTTCCTAGAGAAATTTAGTGCGTCGAACATTGTATCTGCGTTCTGAGCCACTAGGATCTTCCTTTTCAATCGTGACATATTTCTGGATGGAGCTTTTGCACCGTCACTAGTGACAGATATGCTCCTATATATAACAACCGGTTCGTTAAGTCCTCTGTCGTAGGCTGACACTGAGTCCAGATCCTCACTGCCTTCTTCCAAGTTAGACCCTTTCCTCGAGTTGAAGCTAGCTCTGTTTCGGGTTGTGGGAATCAGAATTGAGGCAAGACTTGAATTTTAACAGACACACCTGAAAGCGAAGAGATTACAGCTAAACAGCAGAAAAAATCAGACCTCCAAAGCAATCTGCGAAGAAACGTGAAAACAGTGCAGCCCGTAGTGACGACGACGAAAACAATGGAGTGGAGCCTTATCCAGGCTTGGCTGCCTTGAATGAATCATCAAGTGACGAGTCTCTTCACTGTAGAGAGCTTGGAGAGGATTTTGAGTTGTTTTTTTTTTTTTTACATAGAAAATGCTCAAGTTGAAACCTTTGTTTTTGTGAAATTTCAGCTAAGAAAGTCTAAGAAGTGTGATGTTTTCTATATTGTCTAAATCAAAATAAAAAGTGGAAGTGATGTGGAAGTCTCTTTCCTGTGCAAAAATGGAGTACACTTTGTCTTTCCAGGTATCGAAGACAAAGCATTTGTGTCTTCAGAGTACATTATTTTTGCACTTCCATCACCTGCTGCTAGCGGCGGGAGAGAACGGAAAAAGTGGGGTCTTAGTTTCTATTACGACCTTGGCTGCTACAGCAAGAGATAAAGAGGGTCCACTGGTTTACATATTATTTCGTTTTAAAATATCTATATATCAGAATTCTTAAGTACATTGCATTTTATTGAAAATTAAGGGTTCTCCGAACCTACCCCCATGCTGTCCAAACTCACCCCACACGATCGGGTGACTCCGGGCATTTATGAAACATGAATAATTTGAGCTTAGTGATAAAAGACGGAAGATAAAATCTACAAAAATTTTCAAAAAAGCATCAACACATTCTCTTCCGCTTCAGCCAAGAACGAAACAAAAAATTGACAGAAAAAGAAGATACAACCAACCCAAAATTTCTGTCCGAACCAACCCCACCAACCCTAATCCAAATATAACGGATTTGAACCCATTAATGTGGGCTCCTAGATGATAGCGACACAGATTGATAAAGTTTATATGCTCGATAGTTGCATGCATATGCGACCAAACTTCTTAATTTTGACATTCAGCTAAAAATTTATCCAGCACTAAAAACTCATATAAAACATTGTAAGGATATTGACAAGTATTTAGGAATGAAACTTCTCAAAGCAGATCTGAAGATGAAGTTGAATTTATATTTAATAAGTCATCTATATGCAGCATTCTTGTTGGCAACAGAGACTAAAAAACATAGGTACACTTAAAGGTAGGAAATGAGATTTGTAGCTGGTATTATATTGGACCAGGAGTTAGGCAGAGCTGCATTCTCTTTGCATTTATATGGACCTTTTCAATAGATTTTGTCCCAAGAAACATGGCGAAGGCCGTGGGAGGACAACCAAGAAGGTAAAACTCTTCTGGACCTAAATTTTACTGATGATTTTATGATCTCAAATGAAAATGTGGGTCTTAATTGAATATATTGGCAAAAAGAATGTTTTTTTGGGGTGTGTTTGAGGGTAAAAAAATAGTTCTATAACATAAAAGTAAGAAAACTACAGCGCGTTGACTGGTAATAGTTGAAGGGGAAGAGGTGACTTTTTCTGGAGAGAAGTTTGAAAAAATGGAGAGCTTGACTTACTTGGGCAGTATTATTAGCGAATATGGTAGATGCAGCGAAAATTTTAAAGGTAGAACAGCCCAGGACAGGAAAGTACAGTTATAGCATTGGTCAAGTATATTTCTGATACTTGGGTGCTTCAGATAATGGATGAAGATTTGTCAGATTTTCCCAGAATAATTATCTACGGATTGTTTTAAGTATCCGTTTGACTGACTATATTTCAAACAGCAAGCTATGCGGAAAATATGGTTATATTCCACTGTATAGGGTTATAATGAGCAAAAGGCAAGGATGGCTGGGATATATTTTGCGGATGGAGGATAAGAGATTGCCAGAGATCATCATTACGGTCTATCCATCTAGGACCAAATGAAAAGCAGGTCGTTCCCGAATGGGGTCTAATAGGCTTTAAGAAAGGAGATATATATGTTTCAGTAATTGTTTTGGAACGCAATTCAGTTATTGTAATTGTCTATTGAATGCCAAATTTTACAAAAAATTAAATAAAAAAAAGTTTTTTTTAGCTGAAAGTAAAGAGCGACATTAAAACTTAAAACGAAAAGAAATTGCTTCGTATATGAAAGGGGCTGCTTCCTCCTCAATGCCTCGCTCTTTACGCTAAAGTTCGACTCTTTCTCTTAACTCTGCTTTTTAAAACAGTAAAAAACAACCAAGTAAAAGATACCAATTTATGTAACTATTGGTATCAAAATTCCATTTTTCAGAGTTTCGGTTACTATTGAGCCGGGTCGCTCCTTACTACAGTTCGTTAACACGAACTTTTTGATCAAATGTTATGTTCTTATTGAACTTGAGTTGGCGTCGTTTTCTGTTTTAAATTTTGCCAGATTCACACGGATAGGATTTCCCAACGGAAAACCAAAAGGAAAAGCCTAAGACTTATTCACACGCAAAATTTTTACATTCATCTCTTTGTCAGTTTCCCATTAGCTGTAAAACTATTTATTTCTCTAGTTCAAAACAGGATATTATTGGGTATTCTTCCTGGAAAGTATTCATTTAAATACTATGCAGGCCAGTGGGAAACCAAAAATTTCAGGTTTTTCCAGAACAACATTCAAGCCAAAAATTCTGTCCTGCCTATAGGAATACCCTACGGAAAACCAATAATAGTTTTGAAAACCATCCGTTTTTCCATTTGTGTGAATTTGGTATCAGAAAAACTTTTCCAATGACAGACTTTATCAGAATGACTTGAATGGGCTATCTTCCATTTGTCGATTTATTTGTCATTTTCCTTACTTTTTTTTTCATAGGAATTTCAAGTAAATTTAGAAAGTAAATATGTAAACAATATATTAAAAAACATTTCATGAAAGACAGCACTTACATGGTGTGGGGGGGGGGGAACTAGGCATTATCTCCAGCACTGGACAGGCTACCTAAACCACTGGACACTGGATATGCTACCTATCTTAGCCATTGTACATTGAGATGAATGCATTTTTTCAAAAAAAATGCAGGAGAATTTATAAGTATAACGTACACCCTATAGACCAACTGGTAAATGTTGAAATTAATTGCAAGGCCCTTTTAATGATTGATACGGAGGGAGGTATTCGTATATTGAAAGATTGGGTATACTCATGGGAAGACTATTTGTTGAAGCAGTAAAATGCAGCTGGAAATACCAGGATATGAAGATGCCACCAGAGATACAAAATCTTGACTTTTTTATAGACTTTCTTTTGTTTGAAGGAATTTGAATTTATATCTTGTATTTTCAAACTGCATGCTTTTTTGGCATAAATCTTATATTGTATAATAGCTTTCGGTCTAAGCTGATCACCTAAATATTCTGACTTTGAAGTGAAAATCTCCGAATACTTGTCGAAAAGTAAAAATATATCATGGTAATGTACTTCAATGAGAAACATTTCCAATAGAAGATTTGTAGTAAAATAAATGTATCCTTTTAATTTATGTAATTTCTCTTTTGGCTCAATATATAGTGTATAGTCATTAACGTGCTGTGAAAGTAGAAGCCCCTTATGCATTAAATTAAAAGAAGAAGCTCTTCTATGTAAAGTTAGATATTCACGTTAAATCATATTTAAGGTGATCTGCTTTCTATCTCATTTTCTTGCTCTTGACACCGGAATTTAACAAGTGCAGAAAAACTTTGACTAACATCACTTTAAAAAGCAACAAATAGAGCAAGCTGATCAATACAAGTGTTTAATTTGTCAATCTCCTTTCATTGACCCTAATTCACAAAACTTTTGAAACGGCAGGAAATGGAAATTGCATATTTCAAGATAGGCGGCAGGGGGTGGGGGGGGTGGACGATTTCGTTTAATTTTTTTTGGTATGAAGTTACAGAAAAAAAGAGTATGGACAAAAAAAAACTGTCATTTGAAATTTTTGAGCAAATCTGCCCCTTTCCATCTCAATCACCTATTCTTACCACTGTCACAATTCAAAAACATTGATCTACATATTTTCAATCAATTTGTAGCTACAAACTGTGGAGTGACTAGTACTAATAGTAAACTAGATCTACGTTGCATGTGCAACATGAGGTGTTGCGGCATCCTTTTGTTGCCGGTCCTCGCTTCGATTAAACACTGAAGTTGTTAATCTGTAAGGATGTTAAAATAAATACTAGGTACACCAACTCGCAAAAGTTGCAAACCCCTCATTACAACTAGCAAAAGTTGCAAACCTACTATCGCTGAAGATGATTGTAGCCTAACAGCCGATTATTACTTACAGGTCCCCTACATGTCTCACCACTGGAACCAAATTGGTCTTATCATCAAATACACCGGAAACGAATAATAGGTGCACCAAATTGAAAAAATTGCAGACCAATCATTGCCGAACAAGATTACGAGCTAACAGCCGACTGTTAAAACTGGAGGGCAGCCAGATCCCTTCACACGCTAATTTTTTCCCATAGTCACCAGGTCAAAATTAAAAGATCGCCATTTCATTGAGCATTGTCGAAAACCAAATTAATTCGTCTTTGATGACGACCTAATGCCCCAGAGTCCCCAGGGAGAGGGCTTTAAGTTATGAACTTTGCCCATTGTTTACGCATAATATTTGTTATTGACGAAGGATAAAGACATTTTCAGGGTTTTTTTCGGAGGGGGGGAGGGGAGTTGGAGGTTACGTGAGAGTATCTTTCCATGGAGGAACTTATCATGGGGGAAGGAAATTTCCATGAAGGGCGCGGTGAATTTTCCAGCAATATTTAAAACAACAATTAGAAATTAAATAAGAGAAAAAAAGTTTTTCAACTGATAGTAAGGAGCAACATTAAAACTTGAAACAAACAGAAACTATTACATATATGAGGCGGTCTGTTCCCTCCTGAATACCTTGCTCTTTACGCTAATATATTTCCGGTAATTTCAAATGAGCCATTTAATCTAATTAAACGGCCTTTGTGGTTCAGGGGTCATAATTAAGGAATTGGAGCAAAATTTGAAACTTAGTGTAAAGAGTGGGGTATTGACGAGGGTGTGAACCCCCTCATAAACGTAATAAGAAAATACAAACACAGAAGTTCGTTGCATAAGTTAATTTATAAGTTGCGTATATTTATTACTAAAAAAACGTTCTTAAATAGAATTAAAAGTTAATGATCTTTATAAGTAAAAAGAAAAAAATTGGAGGGCAACTGAGCCCCCTCCCCACCCTTTTTTTCTAGAAACTGTCCGATCAAAACTTTGAAAAAGTCATTTAGCCAAAAAAAAATGTAAAATTAATATGCAAATTTGTTTTAATTATTCATGTACGGTGAGCCAAAATCAAATCTTCATTAATTCAAAAACGATCAGATATTAAATAAAATAAATAAGTTTTTCAGTTGGCTGTTTCTTCTGCCATTTTAGGATTTATACTAAAATTTCTCTTTGAATTATTTCTTTGAGCAGCTTCCTCAGCTGTTTCTTCTGCCATTGTAGGATTTATACCGAAATTTCTCTTTGATTCGCCCCTTTATATACTTATGATGAGGTCATATACAAAGCCTTATATACTTATAATGACGTCATTTACGTACAAACGAACAAACATACAACTTATCTATCTATCTTATATATATAAAAATAAGTTGTCTGTCTGTGGATCAGGTGACGTCATGTTTCTGTGTCGACTGACGTCATGAAGTTAGTTGTCGTCATTTTTACTATGACGGTGACGTCATTAAAGATATTTAAGACATATATGTTTACGTAGAAATATATTAATGTTTAAGTTTAAAATGACTGATGAACTTACAATGGCAAAAGCCGATGAAGATGCTCAAAGAGTCTATGCCAAAAAACTTGCTGCTGATAGAGAAAATCAGAAAAGAAAGCGTGCCAAGGAATCAAAAGAACAGCAAGGAAACAGGCTTGAGGCTAAAGAACGCAAAACCGCGCAGTTAGATGAAGATCCACTTGGACAGCGAGAGTCAAAACATATCAAAACTGAAAATGATAGCGATGATGATTGGGTTTGGGATTTTGACTTGGATAAGGTCATCAATGCCTACCAGATTTTAGTTAAAAAAAACAAAGGTTCAGCGATATGTATTTCATTGTGAAGCTGAAAAATAAAGAAGAAAAAAAAAACTGAAAAAAGAAAAAATGTAAAAAACTAAAAAATACTAAAAAGAAAAAACACTCAAAGAGAAATTACAGACCGGGACACAAATGACGACCGGGACAGAGGGAACATAAATAATGACCGGGACACTCAAAGAGAAATTACAGACTGGGAAACCGGGATACAAATGACGACCGGGACACAGGGAATATAAATGACGACCAGGACACAGGTATTTAAGAATATCGTTCAAAGACAAATTTTTAATTGTAAGAAGACCGTTGAAAGAGAAATTTCTAATTGTAAAATGACTGAAGAACCTACAATGGCAACGGTACCACCATCGAAGTAGATAACCAGTGGGTTTACGGCCAACCTACCATCTTCAAAGATACCACGATAGGAAGACTCTACACCGTTCACCCCAATCAACATGAATGCTTCTTTCTACGCCTGCTTTTGGTGAATGTACCCGGTCCGACATCCTTTGAGTATTTGAGAACTGTAAACGGTACTATACATGACACTTACCGTAGTGCATGCCAAGCTCTGAATTTATTGGAGAATGACCAACACTGGGATAACTGCATCAATGACGCGTGCGAAACGTCAACCCCAAGTCAAATTCGTTCACTTGCTCTCCATCAGCTCCTACAGAATTATGGGAAAAATATAAGTAAAAAATGTCCGAAGATATACTCCATCGAAAACAATTAGACGTCAGATATGACTTTTGATTTTACATCAGAAATTTATAACTACACTTTAGTTATTATAGAAGATTTGTGCGTACGCATGGCAAACAAACCTCTTCAGGATTTGGGAATGCCTTCACCTAACCGTATCGCTGCTGTTTCGACATGTGTAGAATTGGATCGTGAACAAAGTTACAGTACGAGTGATCTATTGTCGTATGTACAAAATAACATTTCCAAGTGAACGTCGGAACAAAAAGACATTTATGATATGATAGACTCAATTTCAGGACGTATACAACTACCTGCTGATTTCTGTAATTTAGTGACGTCCAAAAATGAATTGGTTGAAAAAGTATTTCCGAATATTCTAAAAAATTATAAAAATAATAAATGGCAAAGTGAAAGAGCGATTCTCGCACCCAAGAATATAGACGTCCACGAAATCAACAATATTGTTTTGACCAAGATTCGAGACCAGGCAGTCCTTTGCAAGTCAGTCGACACAGTTTTGGAACCAAATGAAGCGGTTAATAATCCATCTTAATTTTTAAATTCCATAGATCTTTCAGGGTTTCCACCACACGTGCTACAACTAAAAATAGGCGTACCAATAATACTTTCAAGAAATATCAACCCACCAAAGCTTTGTAATGGCATGCGACTTGCCGTAAAAAAAAATAATGGAAAACCTAATAGAGGCCACAATCTTGACAGGGCCTTTTGAGGGTGAGGCTGTTCTTATTCCTCGCATTCCCATGATTCCAACGGATCTGCCTTTTCAATTTAAAAGATTGCAATTCCCAATTCGATTAGCATTTGCAATCACCATTAACAAAGCTCAAGGTCAATCATTAGAAAAATGTGGTATAGATCTTAATACTGATTGTTTTTCCCATTGACAATTGTACGTTGCATTTTCGAGGGTTGGTAAACCTGACAATCTATTTATATGCAGCGACAATTGGACAGTGAAGAATGTTGTATATTCGCAAGTTTTACGCAGTTAATTTGTATTGTATCTATCTATCTATCTATCTATATAAATTGTCTGTGCATATAAATAGATTGTCAGGTTTACTGACTCTTAAACATGCAACATATAATTGTCAATGGGAAAAACAATCCATATTCAGATCTATACCTCATTATTCTAATGATGTGTCCCTGTGTCCCGGTCGTCATTTATATTACCTGTGTCCCGGTCGTTATTTTTGTCGCGGTATCCCAGTTTGTAATTTCTCTTTGAGTGTCCCGGTTGTCATTTATATTCCCTGTGTCCCGGTGTCCCGGTCGTCATTTGTGTCCCGGTTTATAATTTCTATTCGAACAATCACTGTGTACCGGTCGTCATTATTATATATCCCGCCTGTGCCCCCAGCGTCCCCGTTTAGTTGTTTCCCTATGTCCCGGTCGTCATTTATATTCCCTGGGTCCCGGTCGTGATTTGTGTCCGGGTGTCCCAGTCTGTAATTTCTCTTTGAGGTTCCCGGTCGTCATTTATATTCCCTGTGTCCCGGTCGTCATTTGTGTCCCGGTGTCCCGGTATGTAATTTCATCAGTTGACAAACATGATATCAGTCGACAAACAACTTCATGACGCATAAAACTCAATCCTTATAATGACGTCAGTCGACAAACATGACGTCAGTCGACACACACACACACACAACTTATTTTTATATAGATAGATAGAAGTCATAGTTAGTCATGTTTGTCGATTGACGTCCGGAACATCGGGACATTATTTGACGTCCGGGACATTATTTGCCGGGACATCGGGACACAAATGACGACCGGGACATCTATCTATCTTTCTATGTATATAAAAATAAGTTTCCTCTGTGTCTGTGTGTCGAGTGACGTCATGTCTAAGAGATTCGTTCAAAAACAAATTTTAATTTTAAGAAGATCGTGGACGGAAAAATGTTTAATTGTAAAATGACTGAAGAACCTACAATGGTAACAGCCGAGGAAGCTGCTCAAAAGACAAATTTTTAATTGTAAGAAGATCGTGGACGGACAAATTTTTATTTGTAAAATGACTGAAGAACCTACAATGGTAACAGCCGAGGAAGCTGCTCAAAGAGTATATGCCAAAAAACTTGTGGCTGATAGAGAAAGTAAGAAAAGAAAGCGCGCCGAGGAAAAAATAAAATAAGGAAAAAACAACTGAAAAGTAAAGGAGAAAAACAAAACCAAAAAAATAAAAAATAAACTAAAAAGGTAAAAACTACAAAAAAACTAAAAAGAAAAAAGAAAAAAACTAAAAAATCTAAAAAAGATAAAAACAAAAAAAAAACTAAAAAGAAAAAAAGGGGAAAAACACAAAAATTTATTTCATCATATAGCAATTCAAAAACGAATGTATATACAGACCGGGACACCAGGACACAAATGACGACCGGGACACAGGGAATATAAATGACGACCGTGACACAGGGACAGAACTACAACGGGGACGCCGGGGGCACAGGGGAATATATAAATGACGACGGGGACACAGGGAATGTTCGATTAGCAATCACCATCAACAAAGCTCAAGGGCAATCATTAGAATCAAGAGGTATAACTAAAAAATACTAAAAAAAGGTAAAAAACTAAAAACTAAAAAAAACTAAAAACTAATTTGTATGTGTGTCGAGTGACATAATGTTTGTGTGTCGACTGACGTCATGTTTGTTGACTGACGTCATTATAAGGATTGACCTTTATGCGTCATGAAGTTGTTTGTCGACTGACGTCATGTTTGTCAACTGATGAAATTACATACCGGGACACCGGGACACAAATGACGACCGGGACACAGGGAATATAAATGACGACCGGGAACCTCAAAGAGAAATTACAGACTGGGACACCCGGACACAATTCACGATCGGAACACAGCGAATATAAATGCCGATCAGGACATAGGGACACAAATACAATGAGGACGCTGGTGGCACAGGCGGGATATATAAATGACGACCGGGACACAGGGATTGTTCGAATAGAAATTACAGACCGGGACACAAATGACGACCGGGACAACGAGACACAGGGAATATAAATGACGACCGGGACACTCAAAGAAAAATTACAAACTGGGATACCGAGACACAAATGAGGATCGGGACACAGGGAATATAAATGACGACCGGGACACAGGGACACATCATTAGAATAATGAGGTATAGATATGAATATGGATTGTTTTTCCCATTGACAATTATATGCTGCATGTTCAAGAGTCTTTAAACCTGACAATCTATTCATATGCCCAGACAATGGGACAGCGAAGAATGTTGTATATTCGCATGGTTTACGTAGTTAAAAACATATATATATATATATATATATATATATATATATATATATATATATATATATATATATATATATATATATATATATATATATATATATATATATATATATATATATATATATATATATATATATATATATATATATATATATATACTAGCTGTTGGGGTGGCGCCTCGCGCCACCCCAACACCTAGTTGGTGGGGCGCTTCGCGCCCCCCCAAGCCCCCCCTGCGCGTAAGTCGTTATGCGCCATATTAGTTACGCGCCATATTAGTTACGCGCCATTGTAGTTGTGTCCCTGTGTCCCACCTGTGAAT